>NC_064931.1:844897095-845200125 GCF_023897955.1 Schistocerca gregaria
AACAGAAGCAGCACTTTATTCACGGTCGGCGTGTCCCAAAGAGAGCGGAGGCTCATACAACAGTTAATTCCCTGTCGCCCTCAGTGGGTACTAGAAAACTCGGTGCCATCAAATCGTGATCAGACTGCCACCTGCAACAACACCAACGTCACTGCCCTTACTATGACGTCAACTGTTTTGCATCCCACAAACCGGGGAATTTAGCGGCGTTCGACAACTACATCGACCGTCAGTGGCCTGCATAACTTGCCAGTGCCCATTTCATTTTGTTTACGGCATTTTTAAAGATATGTTACCTAGTATTTTAAAACATGTCTTACATATTACAATTTTCGTCATGTAATAATATAAATTTGTGCATTATTCAGGCACATATTGTTTACAGTAAAGAAAAATAAAATTAATAGTAGTGAGTTAAAAAGTGTTAAACAAAATATAAACTGCAAATCAGCTGCCTATACTAGGTAATGGTGAGGTCCAGGCGTCACTATGCTTTTGGGAATCGATTACAGTTGATCAAGTAAAGGTGAAAATGAATTCCTTAATTTGGTGAACTGAGTGTTAAATGGAGTTTTTGTATGTTAGGTAACATTAACATTTAACAGGATGCTACTAGCCCAAAAAAGAATGTACATTAAATGTATTCTATCTCGACTAGGAGACACAGAACATGATGGCTGGACAAGTTCTCATCTTCGTAGGTAGGTTCGCCACTTTTTCCACTAGTTGCCCATCCGTTGTATGTTGTCCATATTACTGACACTTTAAACAGGGGATTGGGCTCCGGACGTAGGGTCTCATTTTCAGGACTATGAATCCTGATTTAACGTGCTCAGGCAACACCGGAGTAATGAAGGTAATAATAAATGTAATTTTGTCTACTAATCAATCATTCACTCCCTTCATTTGGTTCCTCACATCTGCCGTGCCGGTATCTTCCCACTCTTTCTTCAGCTCCTCTACACGTGTGTTCGTCGTGTCTCTGAATGTTATAACCTCATTACTAGAATGAAATATGTCATGTAATTTAGTATCAAACGGGTATTCCCCTAGATTTTCGCTTTCTGTAACATTTTAGTTTTACGAAATGTGGGATTTTACATCCACATAGTATCATTCCTCAAGCGTGTGATAGATTACAGTGTGCCTACCATAACGTCTAATCCTTCTGTACATAGAAAAGCGACACTTTTTTAGTCCTTCCTTGCTTTTGAGACGCAGTAAGTCTCCTGTAAATTCTACTCCCTTTGTATAAAGGAAGGCGACACTTTTTTAGTCCTTCCTTCCTCTTGAGACGCAGTAAGTCTCCTGTAAATCATAGATATTCTTTCTCAGCTGAAGCTCTCAGTAGGCTATCGAAAGCATAGCAGGGCCGGCCGCGGTGGCCGTGCGGTTCTAGGCGCTGCAGTCCGGAACCGCGTGACTGCTACGGTCGCAGGTTCGAATCCTGCCTCGGGCATGAATGTGTGTGATGTCCTTAGGTTAGTTAGGTTTAAGTAGTTCTAAGTTCTAGGGGACTGATGACCTCAGATGTTAAGTCCCATAGTGCTCAGAGCCATTTTGAAAGCATAGCAGTTCCGGCGACTTTTAGGATACAGGATCATATAGAACGTATGTGGTGACGGCAACTGGCAGTGCCACTGAGCTGCTAGAAGCGGTGTGGGCATAAGAAAGTGCACTGCAGTGCAGGGGATGCGTATCTACGGTTCAAAATAACCAATATAATGAATTCTAATCAACCACTAAAAACAATAGTTGTTGCAAAAGAAATATTTTACAGAAGACACATTAAATAAACAATTAACACAAACGCTAGTGAAGCGTTTTGAATGGAGTGGAGCCCTGTATTGTGTAGAAATATGGAGACTGCGGCGTAGAGAGGAAGAATACTTAGACGCGTTTAATGTGGGTCTGTAGATGAATGGATCGTGTGAAATGGATAGAAATAAGGTATGGGGTTGTGTTACAGAGAAGACTGCATAATAAAGAATGCACTAGATGAACTGGTGACAGGGAAAAGAACCAGAGAAGGGCCAAAGAGGGAATCCCATTTGGGAGTACTTAGACTGACTTTTGAATTACAGTATTAGCACTACAACGAAAGGCAACCTCCAGAAAATCTGAGTCAGGACGGGAGTAGTGGAACAATTTTTAACTTAATTCTGGGAAAATATGTCCCAGACAAAAATGTGAAAGCCTAGTGTGTGTGTAAGAATATTTATTTATGTGTAGACACAATAAAGTGGAGGACGTGTAGTGTACCTGTCCCCCTGCTGATCACAGGTGATGTTATCGACGGTAAGGTGACTTGTGCCGTTGCTAATATCTGAAATCGTCACAACACGGTCAAAAGTTGAAGTAAAAAGACGAATAAAAGAAAACTTGTTTTTAATTGTTTCACTAAATAAAAACATTTACCAACTCATGCAAGACGTCAACACTGTTCTATGAGATTTACAAGATTTGCTATGACATCCCTTGGATCAGTGACCCTAGGAACTCGCAAGCGGACAGCATTAGCGAATGTAATTGAACAAATAAACAGAGTTGATAACGCTCGATAATTTTTACTGCACCAATGGCGGTTAATCAATGAAATCACTCATAATAGTGAAACAAATCAGTGTAGAATGAAAAAAGGACACCTGTAAAGCTATATCACATAGACATATTTACAGGACGTTGACAGAGGACATTGTAGTGGGTGATTCAAAGTCTCATCGTTTAGGTGGAACAGTATCCAAATTCTGAGAATGAAGTTACTGAGCACACAAATCTTCGTCTTCAAAGAAAAAGTTACGGTGTTGCATGTTCCTCCCCATGAACCATGGACCTTGCCGTGGGTGGGGAGGCTTGCGTGCCTCAGCGATACAAATAGCCGTACCGTAGGTGCAACCACAACGGAGGGGTATCTGTTGAGAGGCCAGACAAACGTGTGGTTCCTGAAGAGGAGCAGAAACCTTTTCAGGAGTTGCAGGGGCAACAGTCTGGATGATTGACTGATCTGGCCTTGTAATATTAACCAAAATGGCCTTGCTGTTCTGATACTGCGAACGGCTGAAAGCAAGGGGAAACTACAGCCGTAATTTTTCCCGAGGGCATGCAACTTCACTGTATCATTAAATGATGATGGCGTCCTCTTGGGTAAAATATTCCGGGGGTAAAATAGTCCCCCATTCGGATCTCCGGGCGGGGACTACTCAAGAGGATGTCGTTATCAGGAGAAAGAAAACTGGCATTCTACGGATCGGAGCGTGGAATGTCAGATCCCTTAATCGGGCAGGTAGGTTAGAAAATTTAAAAAGGGAAATGGATAGGTTAAAGTTAGAAATAGTGGGAATTAGTGAAGTTCGGTGGCGGGAGGAACAAGAATTTTGGTCATGTGAATACAGGGTTATAAATACAAAATCAAATATGGGTAATGCAGGAGTAAGTTTAATAATGAATAAAAAGATAGGAGTACGGGTAAGCTACTACAAACAGCACAGTTAACGCATTATTGTGGCCAAGATAGACACGAAGTACACGCCTGCTACAGTAGTACAAGTTTATATGCCAACTAGCTCCGCAGATGACGAAGAGATTGAGGAAATGTATGATGAGATAAAAGGAATTATTCATATAGTGAAGGAAGAGGAAAATTTAATAGTCATAGGGGACTGGAATTCGATAGTAGGAAAAGGAAGAGAAGGAAAAGTAGTAGGTGAATATGTAATGGATGTGAGGAATGGGAGAGGAAGCCGTCTGGTAGAATTTTGCATAGAGCATAACTTAATCATAGCTAACACTTGATTTAAGAGTCATGAAAGGAGGTTGTATACGTGTAAGAACCCTGGAGATACTAGAAGATATCAGATAGACTACATAATGGTAAGAAAGAGATTTAGGAACCAGGTTTTAAATTGTAAGACATTTCCAGAGGCAGATGTGGACTCTGACCACAATCTATTGATTATGAACTGTAGATTAAACCTGAAGAAACTGCAAAAAGGTGGGAATTTAAGGAGGTGGGATGTGGATAAATTGAAAGAACCAGAGGTTGTACAGGTTTTCAGGGAGAGCATAAGGGAACAATTGACAGGCATGTGGGAAAGAAATACAGTAGAAGAAGAATGGGTAGCTTTGAGGGATGAAATAGTGAAGGCAGCAGAGGATCAAATAGGTAAAGAGATGAGGGCTAGTAGAAACCCTTGGATAACAGAAGAAATATTGAATTTAATTGATGAAAGGAGAAAATATAAAAATGCAGTAAATGAAGCAGGCAAAAAGGAATACAAACGTCTCAAGAATGAGATCGACACGAAGTGCAAAATGGCTAAGCAGGGATGGCTAGAGGACCAATGTAAGTATGTAGAGGCACATATCACTAGGCGTAAGATAGATGCTGCCTACAGGAAACTTTTGGAGAAAAGAGAACCACTTGCATGAATATCACGAGCGCAGATGGAAACCCAGTTCTAAGCAAAGAAGGGAAAGCAGAAAGGTGGAAGGAGTATATACAAGGCCGATGTACTTGAGGACAACATTATGGAAATGGAAGAGGATGTAGATGAAGATGAAATGGGAGATATGATACTGCGTGAAGAGTTTGACAGAGCACTGAAAGACCTGAGTCGAAACTAGGCCCCCGGAGTAGACAACATTCCATTGGAACTACTGACGGCCTTGGGAGAGCCAGTCCTGACAAAACTCTACCATCTGGTGAGCAAGATGTATGAGACAGGCGAAATACCGTCAGACTTCAAGAAGAATATAATAATTCCAATCCCAAAGAAAGCAGGTGTTGACAGATGTGAAAATTACCGAACTATCAGTTTAATAAGTCACAGCTGCAAAATACTATCGCGAATTCTTTACAGACGAATGGAAAAAACTAGTAGAAGCCGACCTCGGGGAAGATCAGTTTGGATTCCGTAGACATATTGGAACACGTGAGGCAATACTGACCTTACGACTTACCTTAGAAGAAAGATTAAGGAAAGGCAAACCTACGTTTCTAGCATTTGTAGACTTAGAGAAAGCTTTTGACAATGTTGATTGGAATACTCTCTTTCAAATTCTGAAGGTGGCAGGGTAAAATACAGGTAGCGAAAGGCTATTTACAATATTTACAGAATGTAGACTTGGGTATGTAATCGAAGCAGTGGTTGGGAAGGCAGTGAGACAGGGTTGTAGCCTATCCCCGATGTTATTCAATTTGCGTATTGAGCAAGCAGTAAAGGAAACAAAAGAAAAATTCGGTGTAAGTATTAAAATCCATGGAGAAGAAATAAAAAATTTTAGGTTCGCCGCTGACAACGTAATTCTGTCAGAGACAGCAAAGGACTTGGAATAGCAGTTGAACGGAAGGGACAGTGTCTTGAAAGGAGGATATAAGATGAACATCAACAAAAGCAAAACGAGGATAATGGAGTGTAGTCGAATTAAGTCAGGTGCTGCTGAGAGAATTAGATTAGGAAATGAGACACTTAAAGTAGTAAAGGAGTTTTGCTATTTGGGGAGCAAAATAACTGATGATGGTCGAAGTAGAGAGGATATAAAATGTAGACTGGCAATGGAAAGAAAAGCGTTTCTGAAGAAGAAAAATTTGTTAACATCGAGTATAGATTTAAATGTTAGGAAGTCGTTTCTGAAAGTATTTGTATGGAGTGTAGCCATGTATGGAAGTGAAAATGGACGATAAATAGTTTGGACAAGAAGAGAATAGAAGCTTTCGAAATGTGGTGCTACAGAAGAATGCTGAAGATTAGATGGTAGATCACATAACTAATGAGGAAGTATTGAATAGGATAGGGGAGAAGGAAGTTTGTGGCACAACTTGACCAGAAGAAGGGATCGGTTGGTAGGACATGTTCTGAGGCATCAAGGTATCACCAATTTAGTATTGGAGGGCAGCGTGGAGGGTAAAAATCGTAGAGGGAGACCAAGAGACGACTACACTAAGCAGATTTAGAACGATGTAGGTTGCAGTAGGTACTGGGAGATGAAGACGTTTGTACAGGATAGAATAACATGGAGAGCTGCATCAAACCAGTCTCATACTGAAGACCACAACAACAACAACATGTTCCCAGTTCGGTGCTTTGTACGTCTTGTGTCAGGTGAGTGGTCTGGGGTTCGGCAGAGGTATGTGAAAGATGCCTGCCACACTTGCCAACTCAACATCCTGCATTTAATGTTATGACTCGTAGGCAAAATAACACCATAAAACACACTGACAATGAAAGATCACTCATACTGCTCTGTATACTTGCAGATGATGATCAGTTACCCAGAATAAAGTCATCATCATCATCATCATTTAAGACTGATTATGCCTTTCTGCGTTCAGTCTGGAGCATAGCCCCCCCTTATAAAATTCCTCCATGATCCCCTATTCAGTGCTAACATTGGTGCCTCTTGTGATGTTAAACCTATTACTTCAAAATCATTCTTAAACAAATCCAGGTACCTTCTCCTTGGTCTACCCCGACTCCTCCTACCCTATACTGCTGAACCCATAAGTCTCTTGGGTAACCTTGCTTCTCCCATGCGTGTAACATGACCTCACTATCTGAGCCTGTTCGCCCTGACTGCAACATCTATAGAGTTCATTCCCAGTTTTTCTCTGATTTCCTCATTGTGGACACCCTCCTGCCATTGTTCCCATCTACTAGTACCTGCAGTCATCCTAGCTACTTTCTACATCTACATCTACATCCATACTCCACAAGCCACCTGACGGTGTGTGGCGGAGGGTACCCTGAGTACCTCTATCGGTTCTCCCTTCTATTCCAGTCTCGTATTGTTCGTGGAAAGAAGGATTGTCGGTATGCTTCTGTGTGGGCTCTAATCTCTCTGATTTTATCCTCATGGTCTCTTCGCGAGATATACGTAGGAGGGAGCAATATACTGCTTTACTCTTTCGTGAAGGTATGTTCTCAAAACTTTAACAAAAGCCCGTACCGAGCTACTGAGCGTCTCTCCTGCAGAGTCTTCCACTGGAGTTTATCTATCATCTCCGTAACGCTTTCGCTATTACTAAATGATCCTGTAACGAAGCGCGCTACTCTCCTTTGGATCTTCTCTATCTCTTCTATCAACCCTATCTGGTACGGAACCCACACTGTTGAGCAGTATTGAAGCAGTAGGCTAACAAGCGTACTGTAACCTACTTCCTTTGTTTTCGGATTGCATTTCCTTAGGATTCTTCCAATGAATCTCAGTCTGGCATCTGCTTTACCGACGATCAACTTTATATGATCATTCCATTTTAAATCACTCCTAATGCCTACTCCCAGATAATTTATGGAATTTACTGCTTCCAGTTGCTGACCAGCTATTTTGTAGCTAACTGATAAGGGATCTATGTTTCCATGTATTCGCAGCACATTACACTTGTCTACATTGAGATTCAATTGGCATTCCCTGCACCATGCGTCAATTCGCTGCAGATCCTCCTGCATTTCAGTACAATTTTTCATTGTTGCAACCTCTCGATACACCACAGCATCATCTGCAAAAAGCCTCAGTGAACTTCCGATGTTATCCACCAGGTCATTTATGTATATTGCGAATAGCAACGGTCCTATGACACTCCCCTGTGGCACACCTGAAATCACTCTTACTTTTGAAAACTTCTCTCCATTGAGAATGACATGCTGCGTTCATATCCGTAACCTCAACCTTGTTGATAAGGTAACGTGAATCCACCCAGCTTTCGCTCCCATACAACAAAGTTGGTCGAAAGATTGAACGGTGCACAGATAACTTACTCTTGGTACTGACTTTTTTCTTGCAGAAGAGAGTAGATCGTGGCTGAGCGCTCACTGCATTAGCTTTGCTACACCTCGCTTCCAGTTCTTTCACTATGTTGCCATCCTGTGAGAATATGTATCGTAAGTACTTGAAACCGTCCACCTGTTCAAACTTTGTTCCTCCTATTTGGCACTCAATCCGTTTATATTTCTTTCCCACTGACATTACTTTCGTTTGGGAGATGCTAATCTTCATTCCATAGTCCTTACATTTCTGATCTAGCTCTGAAGTATTACTTTGCAAACTTTCAATCGAATCTGCCATCACAACTAAGTCATCTGCATATGCAAGACTGCTTATTTTGTGTTCACATATCTTAATCTCACCCCGCCAGCCTATTGTTTTCAACATATGATCCATAAATAGTATGAACAACAGTGGAGACAGGTTGCAGCCTTGTCTTATCCCTGAAACTACTCTGAACCATGAACTCAATTTACCTTCAACTGTAACTGCTGCCTGACTATCCTTGTAAAGACCTTTAATTGCTTGCAAAAGTTTGCCTCCTATACCATAATCTCGTAGAACAGACAATAACTTCCTCCTAGGAATCCGGTCATATGCCTTTTCTAGATCTACAAAGCATAGATACAATTCCCTGTTCCACTCATAACACTTCTCCATTATTTGCCGTAAGCCATTTAAGACCTGACATTCCACTGTATTTGATGAGTTCCGACTTAATTTCATCCACCCCAGCTGCTTTATTGCACTGCAATCTATTGACCATTTTCTCCACTTCCTCAAATGTGATCCTATTTCCATCATCATGCCTATCCCATTCTACCTCGAAATCTGAAACATTACTGATCGTATTTTCACCGACATTGAGCAACTCTTCAAAATATTCCCTCTATCTGCCCAAGGCATCCACAGTATTCACCAGCAGTTTTCCTGACCTGTCCAAAATACTTGTCATTTCCTTCTTACCTCCCTTTCGAAGACTGCTAATTACACTCCAGAATGGTTTTCCAGCAGCTTGACCCATAGTCTCCAACCTGTTTCCAAAGTCTTCCCAAGATATCTTCTTGGATGCTGGAATTATCTGTTTCGCTTTGTTTCTTTCTTCTACATAACTTTCTCTGTCTTCCTGAGTTCTAGTATGTAGCCATTTTTGATACGCCTTCTTCCTCCTTTTACAGGCTGTCTTGACTGTGTCATTCCACCAAGCTGTTTGCTTCATTCTACTTTTACACACTACTGTTCCAAGTCATTTTTTAGCCACTTTTAGCACTGAGTCCCTGTACCTTGTCCATTCCTTTTCCAATGACTGTAATTGACTACATTCAACTAACTGGTACCTTTATGAGATCGCTGTTATGTACTTGTGCCTGATTTCCTTATCCTGAAGTTTCTCCACTCTTATCCTCCTACATATGGACCTGACCTCCTGCACTTTCAGCCTCACAATCCCAATTTCACTCCAGATTAAATAATGATCAGTGTCATCAAAGAATCCCCTGAATACACGTGTGTCCCTCACAGTCTTCCTGAATTCCTGATCTGTTATTATATAGTCAATGACAGATCTAGTTCCCCTGCTTTCCCATGTATACCGGTAAATGTTCTTATGTTTAAAAAAGGAGTTTGTGATTACTAAGCCCATACTGGCACAGAAATCCAAGAGTTGTTTCCCGTTCCTGTTGGCCTCCATATCCTCTCTAAATTTACCCATAACCTTTTCATATCCTTCTGTTCGATTTCCAATCCTGGCGTTAAAATCACCCATGAGCAGAACACTGTCCTTGTCCTTTACTCTAACAACTACATCACTGAGTGCCTCATAAAAACTGTCCATCTTATCTTGATCTGTCCCTTCACAATGCGAATATACTGACACTATCCTTATTTTCTTGCTAGACACTGTCAAATCTATCCACCTCAGTCGTTCGTTTACATACCTTATTGCAACTGCGCTGGGTTCCATTTCTTTCCTGATGTAAAGCCCTACACCCCATTGTGCTATTCCTGCTTTGATTCCTGACAAGTAGACCTTGTATTCTCCCACATCCTCTTCTTTCTCACCCCTTACCCGAATGTCACTAACAGCTAAAACGTCCAGCCCCATCTTACTTGCAGCCTCTGCCAGCCCTACCTTCTTTCCAGAGTAGCCCCCATTGATATTAATAGCTCCCCATCTCATTACAATTTGTTTGCCAAGTCTTATCTTAGGAGTCCCTGGTTTGTCAGTTAGAAGTGGGACTCCGTCACCTCCAAAGGTCCGAGGCATTTTGCTCTGATTGTTGCCAGCATCATATTTAAAGTACCAGGGAAGTAGGTTGCTAGCCTTACTTGCCCCGAGTCCCACTGGGTTTTACTCCTAACGGCTGAGGGGCTAACCGGTGGATTTGGTAGTCTTTGCCGCATGAGCACAAAGGTGACCACGACTCAGAATATGTCCGAGATGCCCAGCCTTATTCCAAAGTAACTGGTATCCCGACTGTCGGGACCACTTACTTGGCCACTCATACGTTGCCCGTGGTTCATGAACTAGGACATGACTACAGGAACCCACACCATGAACCACCCAGAATAAGGTAATTATATCAAATCCTTCCGCTTGGGTATGTTCCTAATAACGACATCTGTTTTACAAGGAAAAACGCCTTAACAGCTAGACCAAAGTTTAGAAATGTACTGACGATATTTGTTAGTTATCAGGTCGCCTCATCAGTTAGTTGCTAGTAAGAAAAGATGATACTAAAGCCATTCATATTCAATTCAAATATTTAATTACTCAATCCAGTTAAAAATTATTGGGTAGGAGATTAACAAAATTACTGACATCAGTTAGCAGTATGGGATTATGCAGGGTTACTGATTATATGTGCCGAATGTACCTGAATTTCATGTAGAAGACTGCTTCGGTATTAATCAAACGACTAGTCAGGCTTGTCTTAGATTAAAGACAAATCAATACTATCATCATTCCTGAAACAGACAGGCCGCAAACGATGGAAGAACTTCTTCAAAATTTTAATGGTGTAAAAGTGTTGTCTTCTATTGATCTCAGTTCCAGCTTTTATCAGATCGAACTTCATCCAGAATGTAGAAAATACATAGCTTTTCTTTGTTTCGGCGTTTGTTATCAATTTCGGAAACTTCTTTGTGGTTTGAACATTTCTTCGGCAGCGTTCATTCGCGGGGTAAATTCCATATTACCTGATTTCTTAAAACGTCACATAACCTTATATGTGGATGATATTCTAATAGCAGAAGCCTCATGGGAACAACATAATCGCATCCCCAACAGTTTGTTACGTATTTTTGCAGAATCTGGAGTTACAGTTAACTTGGAAAAGTCTGAGTTCCGTAAGACAAAGGTGACGTTTTTGGGAGACATTATTTCTTCTGAAGGGATTCAGCCGGATCCTGAAAAGTTAGTAGCAATCAGAGCCATTCCAGTTCCATCCACAGAAAAACAAGTCCGAAGTTTTCTAGGTCTCGTAAATTTTTACCGTCGTTTTCTGAATATGCAAATTCTAGTTACACCAAAACTTTGTTCTCTCATTGGAAAAAATACTATTTGGAACTGGGACGAACAAGCACAGTTGGAATTCAATTCTTTGCAGAAGCGTTACTTAACGCGCCAATACTAGCTCATCCAGATCTGTCACAAGATTTCTGCCTTAGTACGGATTCTTCTAAAGTCGGTCTTGGTGCCCATTTATTTCAAGAAGCAATAGAAAATGACACTACTGTTCAGAAAACCATTGCTTTTGCTAGCCAAATGCTAACAAAATCTGAAAAAAATATTCCGTTACTGAATTAGAAGCTTTAGCTATCGTTTGGGCATTTAACAAATTCCGTTTCTTTCTTTCTGGTAAGCACGTAAAAGTATACAGTGATAATCGCGCATTACAATTTCTTATGTCTTCAAAATTAAATCATGACAGGTTAAAACGTTGGGCATTGTTTCTGCAAGAATTCCACTTCACAATAGTCTACATTCCCGGCAAGGAGAACATTGTTGCGGACGCACTGTCACCCGCACCGGCTGGGCTTGAGAAAAGTAACACAGAAGGCAACCTAGAGAAAAATTTCAGTATTCTTTACATTCTGAAAGTCGCCTTTGAAAACTCCATCACCACATCTTTAAAGGACACTGCTCATGAACAAGATAAAGATCCGATTTGGCATGAAAAGCCGCACACTCAGATTCGGCATTATTATCTGGTTAGAAACAACATACTCTTCAAACGCTGCACTGTTGATGACAAGCTATGGGTACTTTGCATTCCAGACGATTTTGTTAATAAGCTCATTTGGTACATTCATTTCAGCTACGCACATTTTGGTCCACGAAAATGTTATCATATTCTTCGAACGACTTGTTATCTTAACAATATGGAAAAGAGAATTCGGAGAGTCTTGTCTATTTGTAAACTTTGTCAAAAGGCGAAACCATCTACTATCTCACATCGTGCTCCGTTGTTTCCTATCATTCCTTCTAAATTAAAAGAATTTGCTGCTGTTGATCTCTTGGGACCGCTTGTCAGAACATCTAATGGATTTTCGTACGTTCTAGTCGCTGTTGAACTTACTTCAAAATTTGTTTCTTTCACTCCGTGACGTAAAGCCACTGGACGGTCTGTATCCAACGCCTTTGTTAAAAATTACGTGAAGTTGGACACGTTAGTAAAGTCATTTCAGATAACGGACCGCAATTCAGATCTGCTGTTTGATCACACATGCTTCGGAATCATAAAATCAAACCTGTTTTTATTTCATTGTACTCACCACATTTTAACCCGTCTGAACGGATTACGAAAGAAATCAATTATCTTTGCAGACTTTATTGGCACAGAAAGCATCAGCACTGGGACAGATATTTACACTTATTTCAAAACGTGCTGAATGAAATGCTTCGCGACTCCACTGCTTTACCGTCTACTCTTGTACTAAAGAATGAAGAACCACCGAACAGAATCAGAGAGCTTGTACCTTTTCCGAATACTCGTAAACCTCGACACAAAGACATAATTGATTTAGCTATTAAAAATAGAAAATCTGCAGCAGACAAAGTGAGAAAACTACACGATAAAGCAAATGCAAAGAAATTATATATTGGTCAGAAATTTCTCATTAAAGCTCATTCATTGTCACATAAGAAGAAACACTTGAGTCACGAATTCTTTCTATTTTACAATGGACCTTACAGAATACGACGTATACCACATGATAATTGCGTTGAAGTTGAAACTCTGCGTACTAGGAAGACTAAAGGTTCACGCGACATTTCACATGTAAAACCGTTTATTAAAAGATAATCTGGTTTTTAATTTTGTCTTTGCCATAAAACTTTTCACTTTACATTACTAGGATGCTTTGTCAGACTTAGAATCTGTTAACATGCAACAATGGTTGAAATTAAATATCCAGTCAAGAACCAAGAGAACTTATTTAAACAGAAATTACAAATGCATTGTTATAGTGAACAGATGACACAGTGTTGTATTTGTACATTCTTGCTTGTTAGTTGCACGATTACGTAACGACTATCAGGCTTACATACTTAGGACATATACTGGTACTGCTAATGAGATTATAATGCAACAATTTGGTTTACTTGAAAATACATTCTGGATTTAAAGTACTTTCTGCGAGATACCAGATGACACAGTGGTTAGTTTATGTGACAACTACACGATTTTATCACGACGCTACTAATGAGTGACAATTTACAATGTTGCTTTTGTGGTGTATCTGTTTTATATCTGCACAGTTTTTCTGAATTCTTCTGGAAAGTAATACATGTTTTAGTAGTAACTTTGTGGTATAGCTACAATGAGACAGCCTTTTTCGTAGCACAACAATACATTACAGTATAGTACTTTCTTGATCACGATACTGTACGTAATAACTACGATATCTATACGCAAAGAATTTCACTTTCGTTTATGATGAGGTAAGCACATTGACTTCAGAAGAATTTTGCTTACAGAGGACGATAACTACGACACTCTCACAGAATCATCTTACAGCAAGACGCACATTTAGCGCTACAGGACACGCATTTGAGAGATTAATTTTGTACTTAAACAATTTATTTTTCAAGATTTTTGAATTACAAAGAAAGTTTTCCGTGATACATTTCATTCCA
The DNA here is from genome assembly GCF_023897955.1 of Schistocerca gregaria. Lineage (NCBI taxonomy): Eukaryota > Metazoa > Arthropoda > Insecta > Orthoptera > Acrididae > Schistocerca > Schistocerca gregaria. The sequence goes on from NC_064931.1 coordinate 844,910,996, forward strand.
TTGCTGTAATCTGTAACACCTGAGGGTATAATTACATTAATCCTCAGGCTTACTTTGCGTATCATATGTTTGGCAAGCACAAGGAGCCCTAGCTAATATGGTATTTGCTTATACAACTTTACACATCGGTACCATATTTCTCTAACACATAAATTACACAGCTATCTGATCATCTAACTGAGAGATAAACTTTTTTTTTACTACATCAGTGACACATGTTTACACAATTGCACAGTTGGATAACTGTCAGTTATGAAACTGTATTTTGTCTATACTGTGTGAACTGTTCATATTTTTTCGGAACCATTGTATACTATGAGAGCTTTGAATGATGTATTTGGTATGTGATCATGATTTTTAAAGTACGATTGAGGTAGATGACTTTTTTGAAGGTCTTGAAATTATTGGAGGAAACTACGACGATTCTGAGATTTGACTGAGGTTTTATGATGTTATTATTACGACGACGATGTGTATTATGCTGCTGAGGTATGTTTATGATCAATAAGCTGATGCTATATGAGGAATTTGATTATGCTACGTATCTGTTATGATGAAATATTGAAGAAGTGTCGACGAATATGTATATGTGTAATAAGGTAAGGAATAATGAGTAGTGGTTAGCGACTCTCGTTTGTGAAAAAGGATGTTGGAAACCAAGAATCGTACTTTAAGAGTTATGAAATGTGTGTAAATGCGTAATGTATCAAAATGTCGACGAAAAGTTTTTGGACACTGTTATAGTTATAGGATTTTGTTTCTACACATTTGTAACGCAAATTCTCAACCTGTGAAATTTTTTTATGTGAGACTACCACTGTAGCGGAAACAGCTGTCGTAAATATTTCGGTAAGGAAGGTAAGTGACCTTGATGTAATGCGTTTTGGGCGCCCAGCTGAGAGATAGTCATTTGACAAAAGAAAGCCATGGAGAAAAAAAGAGACCATTATCCTCGCTATTGACATTCCTTTGTAGAAAGCATTGCAAATACGACACGCTCATTACTTGGGAAGATACTTACATCTGCACACCTGATTATGACAAGCGTCTTTCTACGAGAGTTGAGAGAATTTCTATTAAGTTATGAAATGTCACATGACTATTGAATGATATTTTTATGCTTTGCTTTTAATAGGTGCTTATTTCATTTGATATCTGGTTTCCAGCTGTGTTGCAGCATTGGTTTTATAAAATAAAATTAAATGCATTTGCTAATGTGAACACTTTCTGTCAACAGATCTATTAAATAATAATTTTATGATCCACGTTCTTCGAAAAAGGAGCACTTGGAAAGGAAAGAACAATAAGAAAGGATTAATAACAGTAACTACATACATAATTTTCTTTTCAACTACTTGGTAATTTTTTTGGTAGAGTAAGCTATCGTGATACATCACTCTAGTGTTAAGATGTGACATAGGTATTAAACATGGCCATTTTTACTGTAATATTTTTTCTGCTTGAGCTTTGTCATGTTTAGGTATAAGTTATAGCGTTTGCTGCTGCTGTTTACCAGGCGTAGTGCTACTGAATTTCACTTTGTATTACTCTGTTAAGCCAGATTTACTACTGATTTATTTTTCTTGTTTGCTGCACATTGCCTTGCTTTGATAATTTAGATACTGCTGCTTGCTTTGCCAATTCGCATTTTTTTCATTGCTGTTTGTGTTAATTATTTTGTGCTGCTGCATTACCTCGTCCTTTAGTTTAGCATCTGTGCTCAGTAGATTTAAGTTAGCTTAAGAGGGAGTAGATTATATAAGAGAATGAGTTGCGATGCATTGGAGGAAATGCATTGAGAAGTTATACGAAAAAAGTACAGAAAGCAGGTATAGGTAGGATTTTCTTGGAAATAAATGATGAGGTAAGATAATGGAAAATAAAGAATGAGTTGAGAAATATGTGAACATATAAATACAAAAAGCATGCTTGGATAGGATTTTTTTGGTGGAAACAAATGTTGAAATAAGACGAAAGATCTATGGCATGAAGTTTTGGGTTGGACTGTAGTACCAAATGTTACACATGAAAACAAACCCTGTTCTTTTCTCCTGTGTTATGCTGCTATGTGTTTATGCACCCTTGTGTATTTGTCTTTTTCCTGTCTTTATGTGTTTAGCTAATAAGATTTATGTTGTAGAATTCTTCAAATATTATGTTATTTTCTTTGTAAAGATGTTTAGACATAATTTATTCTGTTCTGTTTTAATGCTCATGGGTGAAGTTGGTGTTTCGAAAGTTATTCTGATCTTTTATGTATGTACTCACGTCATAATTCCTGTAACACTGATGTATATGTTTATTTCTATTCTTTTGTAAAGCCTGTACTACAAATGTTATCTGTATTGTTATGTTCTTTAATTATGTATTTTGTAGCTTTGTAATTTTATTCTTATGTTATAAAATTGTAATTGACACCAGTTCATCAAATTAAGTAACTTGTAAGTTACATTTCACTGCACACGTTTCTGTTGGTCATAGTATATGCACAATATGTGAAAAAAAAGAGGACTGTTAGTGTTTGGACGTGTGTTAATAATTCAGCAAGGGACTGGTTAACAGCATTGCTGGTTCTAAGGACATTAAAAAAAATTGTGAGTGGACAAGTGGTGGTTCATGGACTTGCTACATTGTCCACAATACTCTTTGATGGTGATTGTGCACCTGCACAGTCGCAACAGATGGCTGCTGGCCATTTCTTCGAGGACTACACTGGGTCTGCATCTTTGATGGCCCACTAATACCATTATTTCTACAAGGACTACAGTGGGTCTGCATCTCTTGTGGCCCACCAATACCGTAATCTCTAACAAGATTACAGTGGTCTGCTCTGTGATGACCGAACTACCAATATTCTTCAAAACTTCGACTGAGTCTGCTGTGGGTTTGCTCTATTGTGGCCCATTACCTGTCTGCATGTCAAGAGTGAGCACTGGCTTTCCGTTGGAAGGACAACACTACTTCTTCAAGACTGCATGGAAATCCACTACTTCTGTGTGCATTTTCTTTTACTGCTCAGACTTTGAGAAAAACACTGCAATTTTACTGTGATGAATGATCAGGACTGTCTTTATGGACTGTAAGAAAATTTTAGCTTTTGACCAACATTGTATCGGTAAGTGTGTGCATTTGATTTCTTTGTTATTGTAATTATGAAATTTTTTTCAAATCTGTATTGGCCACTGCCCAAAACAATTCGTAAAATTTTTTGTGGGGAGCATGGGGGCTATGTAAGTAGGCTGTTTAGGTTTTCTTATTGGTAACGCCACATTGCGCTCTGTATGAAAACCACTGGCTGTGCTGTGTGCAGTTTGTGGCTAGTTTGCATTGTTGTCTGCCATTGTAGCGTTCGGCAGCTATATGTTAACAGCGCGTAGCATTGCGCCTTTGGAGTTGAGCCGCCAGCGGTGGTGGATGTAGGGAGAGAGATGGCGGAGTTTTGAAATTTGTAAGACTGGATGTCATGAACTGCTGTATACATTATGACTTTTGAACACTACTGAGGTAAATACATTGTTTGTTCTCTATCAAAATCTTTCATTTTCTAACTATGCCTATCAGTAGTTTGTGCCTTCAGTAGTTCGAATCTTTTATTTAGCTGGCAGTAGTGGCGCTCACTGTATTGCAGTAGTTCGAGTACCCAAGATTTTTGTGAGGTAAATGATTTGTGAAACGTATAGGTTAATGTTAGTCAGGGTCATTCTTTTGCGGGGATTTTTGAAAGTCAGATTGCGTTGGGCTAAAAATATTGTGTGTCAGTTTAAGGACAGTAATTCATTAATTGTTCAAAGGGGACGTTTCACTGTTTCTTATTTATATAAATGATATGGCCTCTAGTATTATGGGTAACTCTAAAATATTTCTGTTTGTTGATGACACTAGCTTGGTAGTAAAGGATGTCGTGTGCAACATTGACTCGGTTTCAAGTAGAGCGGTACATGACCTCAGTTCATGGCTTGTAGAAAATAAACTAACGTTAAATGACAGTAAGACTCAGTTTTTACAGTTCCTAATACACAATTCAACAAAACCTGACGTTTTAATCTCACAGAACGGGCATATGATTAGTGAAATTGGACAGTTCAAATTCCTAGGTGTTCAGATAGATAGTAAGCTGTCGTGGAAAGCCCACGTTAAGGATCTTGTTCAAAGACTTACTGCTGCCATTTTCACTATTCGAACGGTTTCGAAAGTGAGTGATATTTCGACACGTAAATTAGTGTACTTTGCTTATTTTCATTCACTTATGTCGTATGGTATTATGTTTTGGGGTAACTCTTCCCATTCTAAAAGGATATTTTTGGCTCAGAAACTGGCGGTTCGGGTAATAAGTGGTGTGAGTTCACGAACCTCTTGTCGACCTCTTTTCACGAGTCTGGGTATTTTGACATTGGCCTCTCGATATGTATATTCCTTATTGTCGTTTCTTGTTACCAATATTAGTTTATTTCCAAGAATAAGCAGCTTTCACTCGGTTAATACTCGGCAGAAATCAAACCTCCATTTGGATCGGACTTCCTTAACTCTTGTGCAAAAAGGTGTGCAGTATACTGCTGCATCCATTTTCAATAAGCTGCCACTCGAATTCAAAAATCTTAGCAGTAATCCACACGCTTTCAAATCGAAACTGAAGAGTTTCCTCGTGGGTCACTCCTTCTATTCTGTCGAGGAGTTCCTTGAAAAATTAAGATGATTCTCATTGTATTGCTGATAGCTTTTGCTTAAATAAATGGACTGATTTTCTTTCAGGTTCATGAACATTTAATATTATCTGTTATTACTTTTTATGTTGTAAGTTCATGTACTGACACGTTCAATGACCTTGGAGATTTGTTCCTCAATTTGGTCCTAAGGAACTTGACATTTAAATAAATAAATAAATAAAAAGAGAAAACTCAGAGGCGCTAAATAATGACGCTAGGAAGCCAGAATTTGGTCAGAAGGTGCAGTTAGAAGTTATAAATAAGTGATGCTGGTTTCCAAAACCATAAAACAAAAATTAACGCCAGAATCCACGTTTTGCAGGAAAATCAGAGACGCTAAATAATGGGCTTACAAACTTGAAAATTTGTTTTATGCTTTAGTACACCCCAAAAATAATAACAGAGAGTCCACGTTAATCTATCTCTTATATTTTTTGAGTAATTAAATAAAAACTATTTTGTAACTAAAATGTACCTTAGTGTTGTAGATTAAGTACTTGAAATTTTAATGATAGAGGATTTTGGTTAAACCAGATGATGAAATATATCGAATAATAGAGCTACACCAAGTTTAAGACATTTAACATAAATAGCAACTGATATAAGTCTTAGCAAAGGTATGGTTCAGAGGTAACAATCTATCGTTAGTTTCACTAAATAAATTCTATTACGCAACGTTTTCATTCTAGCGAGCTGAAACTTTCTACGTGCTTTCAAACTGCTTATCTGCATACCAGCAAAAATTAAGAAGTTTCTGAAGTAATTGGTAACTATATTATTAAAGATTATGTGCCCCAGATAGCGGTCGTTTGTAGACTGCCGTCGCATGCTAATAGACAGAGACAACAGATGTTTTCTCGGCAGTCCGCATCGGCACCTTATAAATACAGCTCCTGAAGCAGTAGAAAGGTTCACTTCGCTCTCAGGCGCTGTGAGGTCCACGCCAGTTAAACGTCTGGTCGCGCTCTGCCTCGGATGACGTCAGAGCCGAGCTGTGACAAGCGCGTATTTGGCAGTGAAAACGGATAGTGAACTCGCGAGGACTGTACGCCTTCCTGGATCGTTAAAAATTCGGTAAAATAACTGTTAGTGTGCCGTCCGTGTGAAATTCAATTCCGCGTGGCAAGTGGTGAATTTATTTCCACTTTTATGGCGAGCATTAATTTTTGAACATTTATTGGTAACTTTCAATTGAGTGATGTTAGTCAGGGGGAAAAACAATCTGGTAGGAAGTTACTGTAGAGTTCGCCTCTGAACTGCTAAAGGTGCTGTTAGATTAGAAAGGTTTGTTTTCAATTGAACATAACGCAATTTTAAGTGTCGTTTGTGAGAAACTTTAATTAAATTAAATCTTGATTGGAACTTTAAACTTTTACTGGAGTCATAGTTCTGATCCCGCAAAGAAATGGGAAACAGACACTTTTCTTTCAGTGGGCTGGACCGGAATGTGGCCGAGCAGACTGGAAACTAAGGTCAGTATGTTTCCGTCCGTTTTCAGGCTGACCACCAAATTAGTTGCCAGGCTTACGAGATTAAAGACGGCATCAAAACTTTAAACCAGTGAAGTAACTTACTCGCCGCCCCACAAGTGCCATGTATTGGTCAAATTTTAGTTAATTTTTTTTGTTCCATGATTTTTCCCTCTACATGAGTAATACGCTGTTCAAAATTAATGTCATTCTGAGCTGTTGTTCGCCCCTCTACAGCGTACTGAAACTGAAACAATTATGGAACACTGTAAGGGTACACGAGATGTGGCTTACATTTAAAGTATCTGAGCCAGTTAAGAGATTTAGAGCGAGTAAATTAATAAAAGATCGTGCTGATCCCCCATGGTACACAAAATAGGTAGAAACTGTTGCAGGGGCAACGAGCAAAGCATGTCAAATTTAAAACAATTCCTTTACTAAAGAAGACGAAGTAAATATTCCAAAATTAGAATCGAGAACAACTGCCAACATAATTGACTTAGAAGTAGATATCCTCGATGTAGCCAAGCAATATAAATCGCTTAATAAAGGAAAGTCTTGCGGTCCAGGTGGCATACCAATAAGGTCCCTTTCAGAGTATAGTGATACAATAGCTCCATACTTAGCAGTCATATAGAACTACTCGGTCGACGATAGATCCGACCAAAAGACTGGAAAGTTGCACAGGTGACACGAGTCCTCAAGAAAGGAAACAAGAATGATCTGCTGAATTACATACCCATCTCACTAACGTCGACGTGCAGTAGGATTTAGGAATATATACCGTGTTCGAACATTATGAATTATCACAAAGGTAACGGACCGTTGACACACAGTCTTAACGGAATCAGAAAATACTGTTCTTGTGAAATACAACTAGCTCTTTATTCTCGCGAAGTAATGACCGCTGTCGATAGGGGATCTCAAGTTGATTCCATATTTTTAAATTTCCAGAAGGCTTTTGACACTGTCCCTCACAAGAAACTTCGAACCAAATTGTGTGCCTCACAAAGGTTACAGCACGTAACAATTTTAAAGGCTGTCAATTTGAATAAATGTCTTGGAATTACAATTACGAACAACTTAAGTTGGAATAATCACATAGATAATGTTGCAGGAAAGGCAAACCGAAGACTACGTTTTATTGACAAAACCATTGATGGAACAGGTTAACTGAAGAGAGTGCCTACACTAAGCTTGTTTGTCCTCTGCTAGAGTATTGCTGTGCTGTATGGGATCCTTACCTCAAAGGATTGAAGGAGGACACAGAAAAAATTCAAAGAAAGGCAGCTCGTTTTGTATGATCGCGAAATAGAGGACAGAGTGTCACGGATATGATAAGCGAGTTGTGACGGCAGTCATTGAAACAAAGGTGCTTTTCGTTGCTTCGAGATTCTTTCATGAAATTTCGATCACGAACTCTGTCCTCTGAATGTGAAAATATTTTATTGTCGCCAACCTACATACGAAGAAATGATCATAATAATAAAATAAGAGAAAGATTTAAGTGTTCATTTTTCCCAAAAGCTGTTAGAAAGTGGAACGGTAGAGAAATAGTCTGCAGGAGTTTCGAAGAATCCTCAGCCAGGCACGTAAGTGTGAATTGCAGAGCAGACATGTAGCTGTAGATGAAGGCAGGTCGATAATTTTATTCAGTAGTGTAACTGATGAGTGAGGACCAGACACAGACATCATACGTCACGTCACGTCAGGCACTACGAAGCTGTACTGGAGCCAATACTTCAACTGGCTGCTCAATTTAGAGATATCGTGCAAGGCCAGTGTCCCGAGAAGGAGCGAGTAACGCTACAGGTGTATTTAAGGTCGTGGAAGTAGAGAAGAGTACAGCGTGGAATAGAAACCTTGGTAGGTAGTCTCTCGATTTTTACGTCACCGTCGTTCCGCAGAAATTTTCCATCGCTAATTATTTGAATTTGAGCATAATACTACGATGAACTACGAACCTCGAATAAAGCTCACCTCTTACATAACTGACAATAATCCTGTAATAATTGAAATGTAGTAACAGAACAGAAGAAAGCGAAAAACCAGCCTTTTACGTTCTCATTCTCAGACGAATGTGAATTCCGTGTTCAATGGCCTTCAGATAGGTGAGATGGCAGTATCAGAAGCCATAATTCCGTCTTTTCGGCAGCCACGAATCGGATTGTGAATTCAATGATTTACGGACGGCAGCATCAGAAGAAGACGTGTCGTGTGTGTGTGTGTGTGTATGTGTGTGTGTGTGTGTGTGTGTGTGTGTGAGTGAGTGAGTGCGTGTGTGTTCTCGCGTGCGTGGGCGCGTAAATATTTGATGACTGTGCCGCCTTCTTTCCAATTCTCTCGGCTCAATGCATTATTGAAAACCTTGACGGACAAGTGTGTCGCATGCGTTTGGTCGCGTAAACGAAGTCTTCGTAAGAAATTCCTCCCCTACAGGGAGTTCTACGAGTGTTGCTGCAAACAAACTTCGTCCTACATCTTTTAGTTAAACAGACGATGAGAAGTAGCGAGAGCTTCCTTTTGTTTACTTTTATCATTGTGAATACTCTTCTGATAATTTAGCATTATCTCTTGTATTACTTGGTCTGTAGTTACAAACATAGAGCTTATATATGGAAGCTGTAAGAAGTAAGGCTAAGAGCCTTGAACGCTTCAGCAGCTTTGCGCAGCGCGTACTTGAAATTATTTCCATGATATTCAAGATACAACGAAGAATATAATATGCAAAAATACTTTTCTGCATCAGTCACGTTTCAAATCAATGTTTGGTTTCTTACAACGCATGTCGGCATTATGTTGATGAAATCTACTAATTATACGTTGTTTTGTCTGCTGTAAATGCAATTTTTAAATGTTGCTGTAAAAATGGTAAATGGACGCATATAAAATTATGTTTAAGTAATAGACGGACAACTGTAGCTGCAGAAACGCGTCATGCCAAATTAATCCACAAATATTCCCAAAGGAATGTATGTACGTATGTTCCACATCCCCTCCTATACCACTGGACCGATTTCAAGCAAGCAAAAGTCTGGTTCAAGATAGATTTGCATGTAGTAACAACCGCTGCACCCTTACCCTGAAACTTCCTCATCACCCATCTGACGGGATACGCCGGGACTACATTCTCACATCCTGTTGCATAGCTTCCTGCAATTCGATACCTCTCTGCATGCTTCCTACACACTGTTCTCCAAAGACTGTAACCACTTCATTGTCATTAATCCCCTGTCCAATATTTCCACTTAGTCGTGTGACCTCTTAAAGCTCTGGTTCACTGGTTCTTCCACAGTTTCGCGTATTTATTTATTTCCCCAGTCAGATGGCGTAATAATTGTGTATTGATTAAGATATCTTTCACCAAATTTTGACTTGCATTGTTTCCTTTTACTCATTGATTTACTACTTCCATCGTGTCATTGATCCTCCTGATGTCCTCCTCGTCAGCTACTCAAAACACAGTTTTCAGAAGTCGGCCTCCCACGTCGATCGAACAACTCCTTCTTGTATGCGGCATAATCCCCAGAATACGCGTCATCTGACCTCTCAATTTCCCATAAGACCCATGTATTCTCATACATACCCACAGCAGTTCATCTCACCTCCGCTATACATAAACACCTACACTATACATAAACCTAACAAACACAAAACACAAATCTACTCTTATCTACTTGGTCTTAACTCGTACAGACATTTTCTAATTGTTTATCTACAGCCTCTCCCTGGCTCCTCTGCACCTTCTTTCTGACAATTTCCATCCGTTACAACCCCACAATTCCTGGAACACCTCCCGGTCTCCCACGAAACAGTGCGCCCACACAATATCCTAGCGTCTTCTCTACATGTACAATTGTCGTACTTGTCAGCAGCTTGATCTTGATGTTCACTGCTGATGTAGTTTCCACAACTTCATATGGTCCTTGATAATTCTCCGTTTTCCCCTTGGGAGTGGAAGAAGTTGATAACATTGTACATTGGCCAGTCTTATTTTGCGGCTTTCTTACTGTACGGCGTACTGCTTCGTCTTGCTTCTCTAGTGCTGTGGTATTAGCCTTGCGTACCCTGTTCCATGTCGAATGGTGATGGGATATTACTATCATTACCTCATACGGTGACAACCCTGTTCTCGCGTGCTGCTTCGAGTAGTATGCTGAGACCACACACCTTAAATAAACATTCCATTTTGTATGGTGTGCGTCCACACAATATCCTAGCGTCTTCTTTATAGTTCAATGAACTCTTTCCGTTCTTCCATTAACTTGAGGATGTAGAGAACTTCTCAATTTTTTCACACACAACAGCTTACACAATTCCTCGAAGAAATCCGATACAACGTTGGTTCCCTGCTCTGTCACTACCGTCTCACGTACCCCAGACTTCAGAATAAACTGTTCTTGCTGTTGGCTGGGAAACGTGACCATTTCCACGTATCTCGAGAAAATGGTCTATCATCGTAAGTACATATTTATTACCTGCAGGTGTTCTTTTGGAAGGACCCAAGACATCAACCTCAAGTAACTGAAATGGTGTTAATGCTTCAGGTAACCTCTTCAATGACACTCTTGTCTGACACGAATCCGCTTACGTGCACACGGTATGTAATTTCGCACCTACTTTTCCACGGCATAATATAAAGGATGGGGCCCCTCCACGCGCACACCAACGTGGTGACGAAACCAAAAGTTCTACTGTCACCTCCGTATAACATCTTAGTTTTTGAATCAGGAGTCACAGGATGCGGGCTGTGATGTTATCCATGCGTCTGGGTAAGATTACTCATTAACATGGTCCATCAGGAGATAGAGAGTGGACGAAAGCGATTGAAGGGTAGCGGTTATAAGGGCAGAGGAAAAAAAGTGCCAAGGCAAGAGCAAGGGAAAAAAACCTCTGCGACAGTAGGACCGGTAGTAAGGGCAGTAGCGGCTTGCTATCTGCGACAGTGCATGCAAGGTGTGGTTATGTTAGTTCGAGGTATCGTGCATCGTTACCTTTGCCGTTGTTGAAGCTCGATGCGGCGATTGCTGCAGTTGCTGCGTCCCTGCAACAGTTCAAGGTCGTTGTAGATTAGTGGGCGATCGGTCATAGATCGGCTCACAGACGGTGTAGGGGGTGTGTGTGGCTGGTTTTCGCGCTGTGTACAGTACGGTTTCCCTGCGGTTGCCTGTTTTTCGGCTGGTCGAACATCTGGGGTTTCCAGTAATACTGTGTTGCAGGGGCTCGCCAGTACTGTCGTGTTAGCGTTCGATGGACCATAGATCTTTAGTTCTTAGCCAGTAATGTCTTTGGTCTGTTATGCTTCCATCTATGGTTGTGGTCGTAGTTACCCAGAGAAAGGATAAACAGGTTGCGCGCGTTTCCTATTCCTCCACCAGTACCTCTCCACTATTCTCCTGTTTTACAGATCTACATCCCCCATGACCTGCTAACGTGTGGTTATGTGGCTACCGGATGTTCTATACCTTCGACTTCTTTAGACAACACACAACAAAGTGAATGGCTGGACGTATCGCATGAGAGAATGAATTCCTTATTCAAGTTTTGAAACACTGAGGTCGGACTTGACGTCAAAGCTTCTTTCAGTTTCTCTATAGCACGCTGAGAATCCTCTCACCAAACAAATTTTGAACCTTTCTTCAGTAATTTTATCAATGATCTGCCAATATCAAAAAATCCTTAATAATTTGGTACTCCAAGAAATGATTGCAGTTCCTTTAGCAATTTAGGTACAGAAAATTTGCTTACGTCTTAAAGTAATATCGGGTCCATCCTAACCCCATAGTTACTAATTGTGTTACCTATGTATACCACCTCTTATAACACAAAATTACACTTCTCTATATTCAACGTTAAAATTGACGCCCTTATGTACACAAGTATGTGGATCGGGTCTTGGCGTGATTGTCTGTGGTTTGAACGGTTTGTCATACTCGATAGACGCCTCTCACAACATTGCTCACTGGCAGCGGCTACACCCAACTGAATCATTTTCTCGTCAAGTTCCACCAAGTGTTGCCGAAGGTCGAATTTGGCATAATGCTGATGCAACAAATCCAACGGCAGAATCATGTCATATCTCTCATTCATATGTACACAATCTCCACAAATTGTCAGAACTGAACCATACCCAAACAAAGATCTATGTCCGCCAGTCCCAACGGTGTGACATCGCTATCCTCCACTCCACACATTTTATACCATCGTGGGTTGCATTGCTTACATTCCACCAGATCTACACTGGCAACTGACACATGTACCCCTGGGTCCGAAAATATCCTGCAGTTCTTATTCCCAACAATTTCTTTGATCGCATGATCCACCTTTGCATACTACTTAATAACATCTAATTTTAGTGGGAATGCCCATAGTTTGATCTCGTTCTTCCTTTGGCGTTTAACGCCTGTTTCACCCCTGGTCATCTACCCCTGAAACTACCGTTACCATTATGCTGATTACTGCCCCTACTCCCAGTGTCACGTGGTTGGCTACATTGCTTCTCTACATGTCTCTTTTGCCCACATCTGTAACACCTTATATTGACCAAGAACATGGCCTGTATAACTTGCAACCAGTTGACACATCAGTTTCCTCACATTCAGTCTAACAGCTGTGCACAAATGTGTCTGTAACCTTTTCGTACTCTCCTCGACATTTCTGAACGCACCCCTCTCATGCCCTTTGCTCAGCCTGGGGTACCAGTCAACTTTTGCCCACCACATGCCCAAACAACCAAGGGTGATGGTCTGGTACTCCATTTCATTTCGTATCATGACCCGTTTGGTTGTCACCCACGGCATCCTTACCGCACAGCGGTACGTCGATGATTTTCAACGCCTGCTTTCGGTTCCCTTGAAGGCAAGCCATCTTGGGCTCATATTTCAGAAAGATAATGCCCTCCCGAAACGGCAAGAGTTTCCACTGCTTGTCATACACCTACATCTACATCTACATCTACACAGATACTCCGCAGCCACCGTACGGTACCCAGTACCACTACTAGTAGTTTCCTTTTCTGTTCCACGCGCGAGGGAAAAGCGACTATCTATATGCAACCGTATGAGCCTAATTTCTTGTATCTCATCTCGTGGTCCTTACGCGCAATGTATGTTGGCGGCAGTAGAATTGCTCAGAAGTCAGCTTCAAACTTCGGTTCTCTAACTTTTCTCAACAGTGCTCCTCGAAAACAACGTCGCCTTTCCTCCAGAGATTCCCATTTGAGTTCCAGAAGCATCTTTGTAAGACTTAGGTGTTGTTCGAATCTACCGGTAACAGATGTAGCCTATCTTGGCCAAAAACGTCACCACATCTCTTCCCAATCGAGAATGTTTGGAGCATTTTGACGAGCTAATGCGCCAGTTGCTCAGAATTTAGCACAATGGCCCTAAGAAGGTCATATAACAACTCTATCAATCAATGCTAAGCCCAATAACTGCTTTCGCAAGAGCCAGAGGTGTACCAACGCGTTACTGAGTTGCTCAATTGGTGAAGCTCTTTCTCTTGAATAAATTAGGCAATTTTTCAGAAGTTTTAATCACCTGTTTGTCTATACATAGATCACATCTACCGGTTTCCGTCCCTTTCGGATAGTTCCTTCGTGGTGCGTCGTTTTATTGTCTTAGAGTATACATTTATCTGACATATCAGGTTTGCATCTGAACCACATAGCTTCCTTCGTCGATGACACAACGAAATACTATGCCGACATCAATGTACCGAACATTCATGACAAACTCCATCGGCCTCTACTAATAGCTTGAAAAATGGTTTAGGGCACGGTGGATCAAGATAAATGTAGGCAGAGTCAAGCAACATTTTATACAAGGAGAAAACAGGAATTAAAAACCTCACTGTTCCTCTTCAGTCAGGGTATTTCTGGGACGGAGTCTGCTAAATATCTTGGACTTCGAAATATATTCGTTGACTGAGAATACCTTGACATCAGCTGCATTAGGTATAAATACACTATGAATTAGCGATGCAGGAAAATTAGTGCCGCACCGACACTTGAACCCGGATTTTCCGCTTATCGCGAGCTTTAGCCTTAACCACTTCGAGAAATCGAGGTACGAGTCCCGGTCCACTACAAATTTTCATATGTGACTAATGGCTAGTATAGCTATTCCTAATACAGATGATGTCTGAATTCTCAGTCAGCGAATATATTTCGAAGTATTTTGTACGCCTGTGGATCGTCAGAAATGTCTGTTCTTTCAGACATGTAGGTTAATATCTTGGAGATCACCTGGATAAAAGTCTTAAAAATGCGTCTTTAACAAACAGAAGGTCTTCTCTAAACAGCAAAAAGAGTCTTCTACTTTATAAGTCTGTAATAAATTCAGTCATGTTCTAAGCGTGTCACATATGGGGACATACAGCATCGACGCAACACCACAAACTTCACGTTGTTGAAAATAAGACGTTTTGCGTTATATGAAATGGTCCGTGGTTCGTTAGGAACATAATGAAACACAATGAATTACAAATAAACACTATTCAAGAGGAGATCCGATTCTTACCTGAAAGCTCTTATGTTAAACTTCCTCCCTCAAACAACAGGCTTAGCGGAACCAACGGGACAGCGGGGCACAATGGGAAATTGGTCTTTTCTAGACTGGACAGTGTTGCAACCTGTTGTATGGGCATGTAACTACTTCTCCAAATGGAAGGGAAGTTAGGGCAACCATTCTGATTTAGTTTGAAGTGCGAGATCTAAGTGAATTGTTGTCCGTCACGTTACCGCTTGCGTTGTTCTAACGTTTGGTGAATTTCAACGCCAGGTAAGCTGTTAATTGTTAATTGTATAGCCTAAAATGACACATTCCCTTGAAGTGCATGACATTTGTTATACTTTAGTTATTTAATGCGTTTAAATACGTCAGTTATTACACTCCATAAAAGTTGTTAACCTCAACAGTGCCCTTGGGGCGGAACGGGACGGGGCAGAGTGGTATAGTGTCCCGTTCTGCCCCGTCATATTTTGATGCAAGTAGAAAGCAAAACCCAGCCTGGATGTTCATGGATGCCAGACTCTCCCAACCAGCTATGTTCTCCGAACAACTCAGCTTTCCAGATATCGCCCGAGGCTGTCATTCCAATCCCACTAATCTGTCAAAATACTTCGGCGGACTACAAGACGAAAAGGAAAAACCGTCGTATTAACAGATTCTCCTTATAAGGAGGAATTGCAAAATGCTGTCGCACGTAAAGTAGGCCTACAGAAAGGAGGAGCGTGCACAAATATAGATAATGTCAGGACAGAGACGTCAAGTGCAATGCAACTTAAGGCAAAAACATCAAACTGTACACCCGAAAAAACCAAAACAGAGGACATCAAAGACCTTAAGAAAAATAAAACGAAAAATGTGATGGAGAAGAGAGGATCAGAGAGAGAGGATGCTGAGTGTCTCTACTGTGGGGACTTCTACTCCGTTTCCAATTAGGGCTGAGTCGCATGTCAGAGTGGGCACACAATTCATGTGCTGGCATAGACAGTGAAGATGAAGAGATAATACTTCTTCGTGACTATCGTCGGAAGGGCTAGTAGTTAGGGGTTTGGTGGTTATTAAACATTGTACATTTTTATTATTTTGAAGAATGACTTTTTAATTGTTTAAATTACACATTCCTTAGTCCGAATTGCCTGTTATACAACATTTTGTCATAGTTTAATACGATATTCGTCATTAAAATTCAACGTTTATACATTAATTTAACAAAAAATACCCTTATCGCATTTTGCCCCATGGGCGGGGCGTAATGGGAAATATGCAAGACTTTCTTTGAAAAATTAGAAAAAATGCAAAATGTATTGTTTTAAGCGATTTTAAAATAAGGTACATTAGGTTACAGTGCAAGGTGTTTTTTAATCACTTTAAGAAGTGTTTCCTTGTGTTCCCTTATTTTATAGAAATTGTTAAACGTTAAGTATCCCGTTCCACTCCGAGTTCCCCTATCTGGCAATTATCCACGTATTATCTCTTTGACCGGCACAAACGTAAACGTCTTAAACTAGAGCTGTTACCGAGCCGGTAATCCAAAGTGAGTCTGACTTCCGGTACAGAATATCCTTGTCATGTTCTCACATATTCACGTTTGTTACCGGTTACACATTATTGTAAATAATGTTTCGTAATGTTGTAAACTGTAGGGTTTTGATTGTAACATTGTGCATCGTAAGCAACGGTTTGCTCTTTTTATTTCAAATATGTGACATTACATACTTACATTGGGCTGCCATTGTGCCATACGCACATACACAAAGGGCGGTAGTATCGCGTACACAAGGTATAAAAGGCAAGGCATTGTCGGAGCTGTCATTTCTGCTCAGGTGATTCATGCGAAAAGATTTCCGACGTGATTATGGCCGCACGACGGTTTTTAACAGACTTTGAACGAGCAATAGTAGTTGGAGCTAGACGCATGGGACATTCAATTTCGTACATTGTTAGGGCATTGAATACTCAGAGAGCCACAGTGTCAAGAGTGTGCCTAGAATAACAAATTTCAGGATTACCTACCACCAGGGGCAACCTAGTGGCCGACGGTCCTTACTTAAAGACCGAGAGCATCGGTGTTCGCTTAGAGTGCTAACACACAGCCAACACTGCGTGAAATCCCCGCAGCAATCAGTGTGGAACGTAAACGAACGTATTAGTTAGGACATTGTGGCGAAATTTAGCGTTAATGGGCTACGGCAGCAGACGACTGTGCTAAGAGAGCGAAATCGCCTGCAGTGTCTCTCCTGGGCTCGTGACCATATCGGTTGGACCCCAGACGACTGGAAAACCATGGTCTCATCAGATGAGTCACCCTTTCAGTTGGTAAGATCTGATGTGTTCTAATGTGGCTCAGACCTCATCAAGCCATGAACCCAAGTTTTCAGCAAGGCACTGTGCAAGCTGGTGGTGGCTCCATAATGGTGTGGGCTGCGTTTACATGGAATGGACTGGGTCCTCTGTTCCATCTGAACCAATCATTGACTGGAAATGGTTATGTTCGGTTACTTGGAGACTATTTGCACCCATTCATGCTCTGGAACCGCAAGACCGCTACGATCGCAGGTTCGAATTCTGCCTCGGGCATGGATGTGTGTGGTGTCCTTAGGTTAGTTAGGTTTAATTACACTCCTGGAAATGGAAAAAAGAACACATTGACACCGGTGTGTCAGACCCACCATACTTGCTCCGGACTCTGCGAGAGGGCTGTACAAGCAATGATCACACGCACGGCACAGCGGACACACCAGGAACCGCGGTGTTGGCCGTCGAATGGCGCTAGCTGCGCAGCATTTGTGCACCGCCGCCGTCAGTGTCAGCCAATTTGCCGTGGCATACGGAGCTCCATCGCAGTCTTTAACACTGGTAGCATGCCGCGACAGCGTGGACGTGAACCGTATGTGCAGTTGACGGACTTTGAGCGAGGGCGTATAGTGGGCATGCGGGAGGCCGGGTGGACGTACCGCCGAATTGCTCAACACGTGGGGCGTGAGGTCTCCACAGTACATCGATGCTGTCGCCAGTGGTCGGCGGAAGGTACACGTGCCCGTCGACCTGGGACCGGACCGCAGCGACGCACGGATGCACGCCAAGACCGTAGGATCCTACGCAGTGCCGTAGGGGACCGCACCGCCACTTCCCAGCAAATTAGGGACACTGTTGCTCCTGGGGTATCGGCGAGGACCATTCGCAACCGTCTCCATGAAGCTGGGCTACGGTCCCGCACACCGTTAGGCCGTCTTCCGCTCACGCCCCAACATCGTGCAGCCCGCCTCCAGTGGTATCGCGACAGGCGTGAATGGAGGGACGAATGGAGACGTGTCGTCTTCAGCGATGAGAGTCGCTTCTGCCTTGGTGCCAATGATGGTCGTATGCGTGTTTGGCGCCGTGCAGGTGAGCGCCACAATCAGGACTGCATACGACCGAGGCACACAGGGCCAACACCCGGCATCATGGTGTGGGGAGCGATCTCCTACACTGGCCGTACACCTCTGGTGATCGTCGAGGGGACACTGAATAGTGCACGGTACATCCAAACTGTCATCGAACCCATCGTTCTACCATTCCTAGACCGGCAAGGGAACTTGCTGTTCCAACAGGACAATGCACGTCCGCATGTATCCCGTGCCACCCAACGTGCTCTAGAAGGTGTAAGTCAACTACCCTGGCCAGCAAGATCTCCGGATCTGTCCCCCATTGAGCATGTTTGGGACAGGATGAAGCGTCGTCTCACGCGGTCTGCACGTCCAGCACGAACGCTGGTCCAACTGAGGCGCCAGGTGGAAATGGCATGGCAAGCCGTTCCACAGGACTACATCCAGCATCTCTACGATCGTCTCCATGGGAGAATAGCAGCCTGCCTTGCTACGAAAGGTGGATATACACTGTACTAGTGCCGACATTGTGCATGCTCTGTTGCCTGTATCTATGTGCCTGTGGTTCTGTCAGTGTGATCATGTGATGTATCTGACCCCAGGAATGTGTCAATACAGTTTCCCCTTCCTGGGACAATGAATTCACGATGTTCTTATTTCAATTTCCAGGAGTGTAGTTCTAAGTTCTAGGGGACTGATGACCTCAGAATTTAAGTCTCATAGTGCTCAAAGCCATTTGAACCATTTTTGAACCCATTCATGGATCATATTCCCAGACGACGATGGCCTTTTTATAGATGGCAATGAGCTATGTCACCAGGCCACAGTTGTGCGCGACTGGTTTTAAGAACGTTCTGGACAGTTCGAGCTTATGATTTGGCCATTCAGATCGCCCAAAATGAATTTGATCGAACATTTATGGAACATAATCGAGAAGTCAGTTCGTGCACACAATCCGGCAGTAACACTTTCGCAATTATGGACGGCTGCAGAGGCAGCATGGCTCAATATTTCTGGAGGGGACTTATAGCGACATGATGAGTCCACGACGCAACGAGTTGCTGCACTGCGACGGGAAAAATTAGGTTCGACACGATATTGGGAGGTATCCCATGACTTTTGCCAACTCAGCGTATATATATGGCTGTTTGTAAATGTACCACTAATTACTCTTTACTATTGACCTAGTCCTTACAGCACAAAACTTGAATCCATTTCTGTACTCATTACTATCTTGTGTTGTGGGGTTTTTATCGCTTCCATGGCAAACGCTTTGCCCCATATTGTTATGTTCTGCTAGTTACAGGACTTGTTTGCACACGCAGACGCAAACACCCTCATGGAGTTCCCAACTTTACAACGTCATGTATGTATGACGCTAAAAATAATGACCCTATAACCCATTCTTCGGGTACGCCAGAATTTAATTTCATATCCAACGAATTTTTCCTCTCTAAGAAAGACGTGCTCATTTGTGTTTGTTATGAAATCCTGTAACATTGCTGGTTGAATATGTGTTTCCTAGTGGGCAGAGCGAAGTTGTATCGAAGGCCTTCTTGAAATCAACGAACATAGCATCAACCTCAAACCAACAACCAAAGCATGGACGGTAACCGTTTGCAATCTTCCAGACAGATGGCTTTACCACCTACAGAAGAAACAGACGTAGAATTTCCCCGACAAGTCCACATTTTGCAGCAGGTGCCAAACGGGAATCTGATCGTGCAGCCAGAGATGGAGAAAGAAATTGCTGCGCCGACGTACCTGAGCAAACTCTTCTGACCTGGCAGTCTAGTATACGATGGGTAAGTTTTTTGGAAGTTCTGTTGTAGCAAAAGAATTCCAAGGATATTAGTATTTCAGAGTGAGTGAAAGCATGTTTGATGTAGCACGACAGACTTTTTTTTGTATCACCAAAATGTGATACTGGATACTGGTTTATTCTGCTATGACTAGTTTGAACACAAGCGTCAACGTCTCGCAGACTTTACAGCTCGAAGTCGAACAAAACACTCAAAAATGACTATAATATATCTGAACTCTATATTTTAACGTTGAAGTAAGTGTACCCGTATTAACGAATGTTATGTGGATACAGCGCAATTATTAGTCATTGAAACAGTTCCGTATGTTTGAGCGCTACGTCAGAACTGCCTCTCTGGTGCCTTCATATTTCCTAAAGCCTAACTGATCGCCAGCCAACATTTACCGAAATTTCTTTTTCTGTCTTCCGTATACTCCTCTCGTCAGTAATTTAGGTGCATCAGCTACACAGCCGATTGCACGGTAGTTCTCACACAATAGTAAATACCAATACGAACAGCGTCCTCTTCCTAAACACAAAGAAGACTTATGTGTATGTTTTTTTCTTCTTCAGCCAGAGCTGATGCTATGCTCAGAATTCGGTTTACATATGTGGTAACATATGTAGTCTCAATTAGTCTTTTTCTGTCTGAAGCTGGTAAATAGTAAATTTAAATACAAACCGATTACTATTCCCACACGCAATGGAAGTGTACCGTCAATGTTTCCTCTTCTTCATCCTGTGTTGATACTGTCTTCAAAATCCACTTCACAGCTGTTATCCTTCGTTTCATGACCTTTGTGATTCTACGCACCTTGGTCATATATGAACAAAAAGGACTTGCACAAAGTTCTTGAAGGTTGTTCACTCCATCTTTTGCGATTAGCAAAAAAAAAAAAAAAGTGCAAATGTGTGTGAAATCTTATGGGACTTAACTGCTAAGGTCATCAGTCTCTAAGCTTACACACTACTTAACCTAAATTATCCTAAGGACAAACACACACACCCGTGCCCGAGGGTGGGCTCGAACCTCCGCCGGGACCAGCCGCACAATCCATGACTGCAGCCCCCCTAGACCGCTCGGCTAATCCCGCGCGGCTGAGGTTAACAGCCGTGAATTCTGGGAAACTCTAGTGTTCAGCAGGAGGGCTATTCTTTTGTGAGAGATCGCTGATGTGTTGCTGTTGTCGGTACACAGAAATGTTCTGGAAACACTTTCGCAGCAAATGAAAATATTCTTGCAGACTGGAAACAAGATACAATTTTATTTAGTAGTAGCAGCTGACAGATGGGTTTTCCAGGAAAGCCTGATAATTAGATGAAATATTGTTTCTCCTGGTTTGTTCTTCAGAAAATGCATTGTTTTGTGATAGTAATAGATTCTGAATGAACCAAATTGGATGTAGTCTTGCCTGCAACTTACCTGAAGAAGCAATGTAATACCCCATTTTCCCTTCTCATTTGTAGAGGTAATATGTTTTTATGGCTCTTTATTAACATCAGCTTGTGTTACGTTGTTGGTTTGAATGTGGAAATTAAAGGCTACAGCAAATGTAGAAACAGTCCAAAGCCATGTAATTATTTTCATTGCACAGACGCATCGTGTCAATCGGAGCCCTGTGACAAGGAGTTTCCACTGAGAATACTTGGGAGCCGAGTATTATGCTCCTCTTTTGGCTGTGCAAGCAGAAAGTAAAATTACTCTTGAGCTCTTGAGCTTGTGGGAGGGATGCAGGTTTTGTGGAAGATTCACAAGAGCATTACACTTCCGGAAACCGTATCCTGAAATCTGACTATCAGTGTTAACTGTAAAACCACTGCTTATTTCTTAAACTAACACCCATGCTAGCTGCTCAAACGTAGTTACAAGTTAGTTAAAATAGCTGCGACTCCAGATCGAAAATATAGCAGACTACATTCTTATTAAAATCCTTCTGCTATGGTCTTGCAAATGGAAGATTATGTCTGCATTTCCTATTGGGATAACTGGCTTCCATTATGGTGGTAAGTGCAAAGACTAAAACTGCAGTGTAAAAGCCTTTCAAAAAAGTACCTAAATACAAACTGGTTCCATTAGAACTAATGTATGAGCGGAATTTACCCAGAACTGTGAGTGCTTTCTAAACTAACAACATTAACAGATGCGTTCTTCATGGTGTATCCATGGAAAACAACAAAGGAATGTGTACTCATTTGTTTCCTGAATTCCTTAGGTCGTTCGTTATAGCAAATAGTTTGCAGTGGAAGAGATGTGTTTCATAGTAGCGAAGATGAAGAACTGCTCATAGCTTATAAGGTATGCATTTTAGAGCCCATGTTTACCAAACATTTTTGACTCGTTCAAGTCTACACTGCAACCTCTCAGACTAAGGAATAATTTTTCTTAACACCATGTTTGTTACCCCATTTACTTTAACACATACAGGACTTATTCACATTTCGCAAAACAGAAGTTCCTGCGTTGTCCTTTCTTTCGTCATCGTCGTCTAATCTGGCTGGGTGAGATTAAGATATGTGAACACAAAATAAGCAATCTTGCATATGGAGATGACTTAGTTGTGATGGTAGATTCGATTGAAAGTTTGCAAAGTAATATTTCAGAGCTAGATCAGAAATGTAAGGACTATGGTATGAAGATTAGCATCTCCCAAACGAAAGTAATGTCAGTGGGAAAGAAATATAAACGGATTGAGTGCCAAATAGGAGGAACAAAGTTTGAACAGGTGGACGGTTTCAAGTACTTACGATGCATATTCTCACAGGATGGCAACATAGTGAAAGAACTGGAAGCGAGGTGTAGCAAAGCTAATGCAGTGAGCGCTCAGCTACGATCTACTCTCTTCTGCAAGAAGGAAGTCAGTACCAAGGCTAAGTTATATGTGCACCGTTCAATCTTTCGACAAACTTTGTTGTATGGGAGCGAAAGCTGGGTGGATTCAGGTTACCTTACAATAAGGTTGAGCTTATGGATATGAAAGTAGCTAGGATGATTGCACGTAGGTACTAGTAGATGGGAACAATGGCAGGAGGGTGTCCACAATGAGGAAATCAAAGAAAAAATGGGAATGAACTCTATAGATGTAGCAGTCAGGGCGAACAGGCTTAAATTGTGGGTTCATGTTACACGCATGGGAGAAGCAAGGTTACTCAAGAGACTCATGGGTTCAGCAGTAGAGGGTAGGAGAAGGCGGGGTAGACCAAGGAGAAGGTACCTGGATTCTGTTAAGAATGATTTTGAAGTAATAGGCTTAACGTAAGAAGAGGCACCAATGTTAGCACTGAATAGGGGATCATGGAGGAATTTTATAAGCAGCTTCTGTTTTGCGAAATAGGCTCTGTAACTATGGCACGTGTTAACATTTATTACTTCGAGCAAATATATATCAAGTTTCTTGCAACTCGTTTTCCGCAGCAGCTATTTAGTTTGTGTCAATTCAAACTCCTTTTAAATGCTACAAAATGGCGATATGGAGTTGCATAGAAAGGTTTTCCAGAGGTAAAGGGCGTTATTCTGGACCCCACTATCTACGAATCTAGCCTTCTGTGTCATGTGAATGAGTGTGAACTGGATTGACACGAGCGATACTTGTGAAATCCGTACGGATTCATTTCAAAATATTTATTTGCTTCCAAAAATGTCGTCATACGCAAGCGCAAGACATGCTGCACAGTCCTACAATAAGTGAGATTGGTAAAAAATCGAGTAGATCTATCTTCCAAACCCTCTTAACAAAACTTAACGTCCTGGGCATCCGTAATTCTTACGGCACTTGAATGAATTCTTTAGTAATGTTGTTAAAAATATACGTCCGTGAGCCTTCCTCTAGAATTTGCTTACTATTCCTGGCCAAGAGAAGTCTACTAGTACGAGTCTTAATTTGGGGAAGAAAATTCTGAGAATGTACGTCTGTGGCACAACATTGTATGGTAGTGAAATATGGACAGTGGGAAAGTCGGAACGGAGAAAAATCGAAGTATTTGAGACGTGATGCTATAGAAGAGTGTTGAAAATTAGGCGGATTCATAAGGTAGGAAATTAGGAGGCTATCCGCAGAATCGGCAAGGAAAGAAATATATGGAAAACACTGGCAAGAAGAAAGAACACGATAAAATGACATCTGCTAAGACATCAGGGAATAACTTCCTTGGTACTGGAGGGAGCTGCAGAGTCGAAAAACTTAGAGGAAAACAGAGATTGGAATACATCCAGCAGACAGTTGAGGACGTAGGTTGCAAGGGCTACAATGGGATGAAAAGGTTGGCACAGGAGAGGAATTCGTGACGGCCCGCATCAAACCAGTCGCAAGACTGATGCCTCAAAAGAAAAAAAAAAGAACTTAATGCAGTTCAAGGAACATCGAAAGGAATTAATTTTCTGCGTGTATCTATATAGTTATTTGTTCACTTTGTTACAGCAATTACAAAACAGTTATTGATATTATTATAACTGACGTTGATTCTGGAGGCTTTTAGGACCTTCCTGAAACGTTTTGTTGTTTACCTGCTGAAAAAATAATGAAATCATTTCTTTCTTCCTTTTGTTAACAGCTCACGAACGTTGATGTACCTGACGTCCCAACAAACCAGGACACCAAAAACATTGTGTTTACAACGTGGAACAGCCATCCGGGGCACATGTTGTGTGACCGATGGCATACATTACGCAGCTGACTCGGATGGATTGCAGGCTGCCCCTGGTTTGTGTAGTGGCCTGTGCAAATTGCACGCGGATCGCCAAAATTTATTTCGGCGGCTAACAGCGTTCCTAAACAGCGCGACAACGTTCATCAGTTGACCAGCGGCCAGATTTTTCAATAAGGAATGCAAGTTTCGCATCAGCTCGCAAATTCCTTGCTCACTATAAGAATTTCTTTTCTCACAGTAAACGAGGAAAGCGAACAGGACCATTTAGTAAAAGAAATGACAAAATGTGGAAAATCATCTTGAGTAAAGAATTATAGTGTGTACAGAACGATATAGTGCACACATCCGTGCGGAGGTAGCAACGACGTGACACTCTTAACTTCCAGCTTAAGATGAAGTTTAACACAAGGGGTTTTACCTTCAATCGTCTTGCATGGCTTTACGCCTGTTTCTTACGTATGGCTGTTATTACTTGTAACAAAGTTAGTAAAAATGAAGATGGAGGCTTAAAATCCCGTCGACAACGGGGTCATTAGGGCTGGAGCACAAGCTCGGATTGTTTCGAGGCTGCGAAGGGCATCTTCCCGGAGCGATTTTACGAAATCACGGAATTTTGTATCATGTTTGCATCAGATGATATAATCACGTACTATCTCAGACATGAAATTTATATGTAAACAAGAAAATTTGCGACCTTTAACTGGGTTTTGTCACGATGTCAGCACCCAAAACATTAAAATAGGTTAGCATAATTATTTAAAATGAAAGTGCACATGACATGGACAGCGTGTTAAAATCAAATGGAATGCATGCTAACTGACTTAACGGCACGACTGTATCGGCAAAGATAGGAAAAACAATACAAAAACAAATACACACTTGGTCATAAAAATGCTTATTCTACAGGATTTACAAAAAGTCTAGTAAGTTGCACGTAATTGTATCGAATGGACGTGAAGCTTTAGAAAATGAGAGAGGACGGGAAATGTACAATTTTTTATTATGATGGTGGATATCAAATATCTAGCTAAATAACAATAACTTAACATACATACAAAAGACTATTGCGAAATGACACAATATAGCCTGATAAAAACGGCTCCATCTTTCAAGCCCCTTGGAAAATTTTGGATTCAGGTTGCATAAATATTTTGTAAATTGAAGTATCCAATGCCTCATCTGTCCCCACCTCCTACCCTCTCGCCCACCCAGAATTATTTGAAGTTAGCTTGTCCATTTGCACTGTAGACGGTATGTTACGGACATCATTAAACGAGCAAGGAAGTAAAATGTGAACATTTTATGGTGTTCAAATATCAAAAGGTGTGCTATGGAGCTAAGTTTGACGTCTTGAGGAAATTGTAGACAGTGATTTTCGGTGCCAGCTTTATGCTATTCTGAATATGGCACGAAATGCACAGACTAGAGCGTTCCACTAACATCTATGCCTGTCGTGAGTGTATACACTCTATACTTAGCTCTAAAATTGGTTTTGGGATCAAATACGCAAAAAAATTCGTTATTGTTATTTCATCCCTCTCGCTTCATATGGGCAACCGGTGGTACAATACTCCACTTCTCAGTCAACAGTATTTTTTTAAAAAATATAACAAAGGCAAGAAGAAATGTTATTAGAGGAGTAACGTTATACATAGTCTTAAAACAATGAGTAGGATGAAATTTGTTGGTCTCTACATAAAAAAGCATTTTGACGATTTTCTTTTAAAACTAAAATTATAGGATGGATAGTTAAAAAACGAGATTATATACGTTTTACAAACACATCGCAGAATGGCGAAATTCTTCCAAGAAATAACGCTGCACTTTCCCTTAAAATCTGAAGGACTTGCACTAGGAGAGAAGGATTTCAGAAGAAGAGAGTATATTCCATAGCGTTGAGGAGTGTGGGTAGGAAATATATACATTTGTTAGGTAGGAAAAGAAGGAGATGAAAGTAGGTGTCGGGGTGTATAGTGGGAAGACAGAATGTGGGAAAGATCGAGGATAAGGAGGAGTTTGGTATGTGGTTAGGTTAGTGGTATCAAGAGGAAAGGGGTGGGTCTGGACGGATAGGGAAAAGGGAAGGGAGTTCTGATGTGGAGTGGGACGGGTGGGGAAGAGTTAAAGTTAGTAGGAGGGCTAAATATTGGTTGAATTTTCTCATACTGAGAACTTTGAGGAACTAATCTATGTTTTACTTGGGTAAAAACTTTCGATAGTCAAGGTCACATGAGTTAGTCTTAATTGTTGGCAACTGGTTTCGAATGTTGTAACTGTCATCTTCTGATTCTCTAAAAATTTTGTTATAAGACGCGTTCCATTGTCGGCAAACCCGTGTATAATGTGCTAATTATCCATCATAATCACTACATGGGAAGAGGTGCTAATTCGCAATGGAATACGTATATAAATTTTTTTTGAAGATCATAAGATGACAGTTACAACTGTCGAAACCGGTTGTCAGCAATAAAGAGTAATTTATGCGACCCTGGCTATTAAAAGCTTTTACCCAAATAAATATCAGGGGAGAGCTCATTGCCTGAGAGACAGGGATAGGATATGGTGTGGATGTAGGTGTATGGTTGGTGGGATGTGCTTATAAAGGCTTGGCAGCATCCCAGCGTTGGTGTTCAGCGGGGAGACAATAGGGTTCGCAGATGGTATAGGACATGTAGGGGTGTCTGTGTGGGTGAGGAGGGGTGAGAATCTGATGAGATGGTAGAGGAACCCTGTGAGGTATGGTAAATGGATGCAGAAATCGCGACAGACACCATTTCGTTCAAGAGTTTGGAGGGACTTATAGGACTTTAACGGGGTGGATGTCCATGCAACATTTGCACAGCTTTAGATGGGTCGGATCAGGGTATTGTAGGTGTGGAGAATAGTTGAGAGGTGTCATCCTCTGGGCTTTCTATTGAATGATTAGTAGGTGAGGTTTCTTTGTTAACTGCCAGTCAAGGATTAGTTCAATACATTTTAGTGTATTAGTTAACTGGGTAATACAGTCGTAAATTATAAGTCATGGGGACGGAAGGTGCAAGTGGTTTATCCTATAATTACTGCCTGGGCTTTGGAAGGGTTGATCTTGAGGAGGCAATGGTTACACCAGGGATAAACTGTATAAAGTAGGTTTGGAAGGATCGTTGGGCTTTCTGTAGTGTAGGTTAGAGGACGAAGAAAGAGCGTCATCAGTATCCTGAAGGAGGTGTGGTGGTGGAGGTGGGTTGGGCATGTCAGCAGTGTAGAGGAGATAAATAAGAGGATTGAAGATGGAGACTTGGAGCACTCCTGCAGTGGGAGGAAGGTGCAAGAATTGGTACGTAATAGCGTCAAATGATGGGTGATTAGATAGGAAGGATGCAATAAGGTAGACATAGCTAACTGGAAGTGTGTATGTCTGAAGTCTGAAAACGAGACTGGAATACCAGACACTGTCGTAGCTTTCTGTAGGTCGAAGGAGATAAAAATAGTAGATTTATGGGTGTTGAGCTGGTGGGATAGAAGGTGGATGAGGTACAGGAGTTGGTCATCAGAGGAGTAAGTGTAACTGAATCCACAATGTTTAATGGGAAGGAGGTGGTGTTGGTTCAGGTGGTGATGGATGCATTAGGAGAGGATGGATTTGAAGACCTAGCTAACATTGAGGTGAATCAAATGGGCAGGTAGGAAGAGGTAACAGCAGAGTGTTAATGCTCTTAGATGAAAAGTAGAATTTTGGAGGTTTTCCTTAGTTGAGGATAGTAACCTGCGGAGAGGATAGTGGTGTAAAGGGTTACAAGCACGATAAGAAAGAAGAGGAGACATTCTTTGAACTTTCGATAGATAATGCAGTCATGGCCAGGGGATGTGTTGCGTTTTCTGTGGAATAGTTGTTGTATGTCATGTGCTGTGGCAGGTGTACTTAATTCTCTTGGTGGTATGTCATTCATGCACTGGAAGCTTGGAGCCAAGGGTGGGACAGAAATGTGTGTGCCGTCATGGATGGTAGGAACAGAAATCAGGCAGAATGAAGGTCATCAGGGGGAAGATGTCAGAGAGATAGAATGCAAAAGTGGTAAGCTTTGCTCTGGTTGTCAGGTAAGTGATGGCTGTTGTGGAGAAGTGCGTGGTGAGGGATAGGGTTATTGCCAGTGAGTCAGTGGAATGCTTTCCAATACTTGGAAGAGTTAATAGCGAGTGTAGCAGTGAATTTGACGCATGTCTGGCGCCATTCCCGGCTTCTTTTTTCATTTAATAAATTCCTAATGTGTCTTTGTATTTGCCTGTGGCCTGTGAGTGTATCAGAGTCACAAGTCTTTAAGAAGGAGTGGTGCAACTGTTGGAATTCTCAGAGAAGGAGTAAGGCTTGTGGGCAGAGGATGGGGCGATAAAGATGTATCCTCTTGGAAGGAATGTGGAGGGTATAGCTTCTGAAAAATTCTACTGCAGGTAAGATGTGGCATTAGGGATATCGTCAGGCTGCTGAAAGGTCAGAGTGTGGCTTTCAATCTGCGCTTCTGTGTGTTTCCAGTAGGCTTGTATAACTCTTGAATGGAGGGTGGGGTAAGGTGTATGGAGCTGGGGTAGTTTGTAGGAGATAACGAGGAGAAAAAGTAGATGATCACTTCCAGCTGGATCGAGGAATTCTTCAGTGAGGCATCCAAGGAGGCTGGGAGATGCTAGAACGACATCTGAGCCGGTGTTGCTTTCAGGATGGGTGTGGTGTGGGATGGGAACTATGTCATATTGCAAGAAGTCTGTGAACTGATGCCACCACTGGAGTTCCACAGGAGATCTACTATGGATGTTGAGGCCAGCAGCAGTAACATAGGTGGGAAAGGTATGATTGATGTGGGTGAGGATGTCGTAGGGATGGTGTGATTAGGTCAGATGTAGATAGTGGGACATGTTATGGTTAGGTACTTGAAGAAGGGGGTAAAGATAAGGTATTCAGTGAGAGTATTGTGAAAGAGTTGTGGCTGAACAGGGATGTTCTTGTGATAGCCAACTGCCACTGCCAATGGCCAGTGGAAGGGGATTCAAAAAATGGTTCAAATGGCTCTGAGCACTATGGGACTTAACATCTGCGGTCATCAGTCCCCTAGAACTTATAACTACCTAAACCTAACTAATCTAAGGACATCACACACATCCAAGCCCGAGGCAGGATTCGAACCTGCGACCGTAGCAGTCGCGCGGTTCCGGACTGAGCGCCTAGAACCGCTAGACCACCGCGGCCGGCGGAAGGGGATTATCTGTACAACAGAGGTTATAGGTAGTGGTTTTGATGATGTGATATGGTTCGAGGAACGTTTTATTAATGGTGAAGGTAGGAAAATTGTGTTGTGACAGGGCTGTAAAATGCTTGTTGGTAGGTATGGAGTGAATTTTGTGGCACAGGACTTCGTTGTGCAGTCACACCATTATAAAGGATAAGTGTGGTTTGTGTGGGCGAGGACTAGAGAAATTCTGGGTGTTGGGGTGAGTGAAGACAAAGTGGACCCAGTTGTGGGAGAAGTGGGCTTGAGTGTTGACATGAAACACAGAGTGGGCAGCAAGGGAGATTCGTTGGAGGGTGTGTTGATGCAAGAATAGATGGATGTTCTGGAGTATAATGATGTCTTCATCAGTGGGAGTTGGGTGAATGGAATTATTGGGATGAATGGGACAGTCAGTGGGATGGATAGGGACAGTGAATTCATGTTTTGTCGGTTGAGGCTGCGTTTCACATTTCGCAGAACAGGTGGGGTGAAACTCGTTGCAGATGTTTAAGGCGAGAGGGGAAGGGAGTTTAGGGCACTATTTAAGAATATGGGAGGCTTTGCAGTGAGGACAAGTGGTTGAGTGGGTTATACAAGCTGCAGTTAGGTGATCATTGTAACGAAGACACTTTTGACAGTGGTTGAACTGAAGATGGTATTTGAAAGGTTCGAACCTATGGCACTGGTGGTATATTAGGGCCCTTTCTTTAATGAGAAGACCTATGGTGCAGGTGGATTCAATAAAAACTCAAATGAGGTGAGTAGGACCAAGATTGCTATTGATCTGAAGGGCTTCTAAATTCGCATTGTTGGATTCCTCTTCCTTATCTGTGATCTCAAAGTCGACATTGATGATTATTACAGGAGGGTGAAAGAACAGGAGGAACATTGTGAGTTTTTTGGCACAGGGTCTGGTGGTGTGACTTCTTTAGGGGGCTAAGGGGCCAACGGTAATGTGAGGAATTTTGGAGAGGAGATCAGCGAGAGAGTTGTGGTCCAGGGACTTAAGAAATACGATGTCTTCCCTTTGGATGATTTGTCGGATGTGGAGGCTTGATAGATACATTGTTCACCCTGAACATTATGACCACCTACCTAATAGGTAGTATGTCCATCTTAGGCACAGATAACACCAGAGACACATCACAGCATGGAAGCAATTAGGCCTTGATAAGTTGCTGGAAGCGGTTGGCACCACGTCTACACACTCAACTCACCTCATTTCCGTAAGTCCTGGGTAGGAGGGCACTGAGCTCTGACGCCATGTTTAAACACATTCCACATGTGTTCAACTGGGTTCAGATCTGGCAAGTTGGGGGGCCAGCACATCAACTGTAACTGGCCACTGTGTTCCTAAAAACCACTCCATCACACTTCTGGCCTTGTGACATAGTGCATTACCTTGTTGAAAAATGTCACTACCATCAGGAAACAGGATAGTCATGAAGAGGTGTACATGATCTGTAACCAGTGTACGATAGTCCTGGTACCTTTAACGAGCTACAATGGACCTATGGATACCCACATGACTGTTCTCCAAAGCATATCAGCGCCGCCACCAGCTTGTCTCCACCCCACAGTACAGGTGTCAAGCAGATATTACCCTGGAAGAAGACGCATCCAAGCCTGCCTTGTTTTACCAGTCTGCCCAGCCTACAATGTCCATCATCTGTAATGAGAGATGGCCACCCAACCCCATGATATCCAGATGTGGTTTCACCTTGGTTTCACCTTGGTTTCACCATGTGTTGAAGACACTAACCACAGCACTCCTCAGTCACTCGACAAGTGGTGCAGTTTGCGAAATCTTCATGCCTAGCCTCTGGAGCATCACACTCTGCCCTCGGTCAAACTCAGGTAGATAGTGCTGCTTCCCCATTCTACTTGCGGACAGCACACTCCCTGATACTACATGCATCATGCGCCTGTCTGACTAGCAGTCATTCCTCGCCAGCTGACACTGCTATCGTCTGGACGGGTTTATTTTGATAGTAGGTCGGTGGTCATAATATTCTAGCTAATCAACGTATTTCTTGGTTTCGAGGGTGAGCGACATGGGCTTGAGGAATTTTGGGCCTGGGTTGGAGAGGGTGAAGATGTGAATGGTAGGGGAAGATGTTGAAGAAAGAGGAGTTGTGTTCGCATGCTGAGTGTCATCAGGTTTAATTTGCGGTTTTATTAGGCGTGGGAGTTGGAGAGATGTTGGTGTTTCAGCGTTTTGTTGGTTTCTTAACTGTTATTTGGCATAAGGATGGTTAAGGGATGGAGGTGGCAGGATGTGACTTCGTTGCAGGTTACCTGGAAGTTGTGCAGGTCCTTCAGCATGTCTTGCATTTGTTTGTGCACTCAGACTTGAGGTAGTACACCTGTGTTGCCACCTGTTGCAACTGATCCTCGGTGGCCTGTGATGTGTGTGGCAGTGGTGAATGTGGTGGCTGGTGAATCGCAGTTGATAGGGAAAAGGTAGAGGGGGTGGGGATGGAGAGAGATGTGTGTGTTGCTGCAGTGCTGGGAGAGGCTCAAAATGGTTCAAATGGCTCTGAGCACTATGCGACTTAACTTCTGATGTCATCAGAGGTCATCCAGACTGTAGAGCCCAGAACCGCGCGGCCACACCGGCCGGCCAGGTGGGAGACGGCACTGTGGGTAAGGGGGATATATATAGAGTGGGGTGGGGTGGAGGACAATCTCCATGTAGCTACAGTAGGAGCAGGAGATGGAGAGATATATATTATAGACGTTGTGGGATGATCCGTGATTTCAGACAGTGATTAGAGGCGCTGGAGGTTCGCTAGGACGAGCTACAGTGGAGATGTGAACGATGAGATTGTCTCTGATGTGACGAAGATGGCAGCAGCCATATCTGGGGTGATGCAGTGACAACGATAATCAGATGGGGCGGTGGCATCAAAGAGGGAGGCTGGCGGAGACAGTGGCAGCAGCAGTCCACCGTTCTGGCAGATTCGATAATCCACAAAATAAGGTGACGACAAACACACGCACACACACCACACAAACGTACACAGAAGAAGTATTGAAGATGGAAATAAAATACGAACACTAACAGATGCTAATGCGGAGCACAACAGAATATCCCTACCACTCTACCCATGTCAGCAAGGCAGGCGATGGCAAACGATTGGTATAGCACTAGACAGTACCCTAGTCATTCTATTTCAATGGCTGCCGAAGGATAAAATACGCAGAATGTGACTATATTTAGGAAACTACTAGGGGTAACTATATAACAACCAAGTGCAGTAATCAGGCTCATTGTAAAAATGTATTTAAAGTGTCAGGGATTCTAAGCGCATCATTTACATACATCTGTTAATAGGTTATGCACACTAGCCATTTGGGCCCAAGGGGTTTCTGCCTCATACCAGCATTTTATTGTTATTTCTTTCCTTTCTCAGACGTTATGTCTGGTTAAAAATGGAAAGTGACGCGGACCTTGATCAAGTGTGACTTCCTTTTAACTGTACGGTTTATGTTACATTGCATTTAGGAACTTTCGGGTAATTGAACATGTATCAATAATTACAGATTTCTGTAGTTGTATATATGCGTTTGGATATAGGTGTATAGCGTTGATGTAATGGTGGATATTGTGTGGTATGACTCCTGTAGTTGATTGTACAATTGGTATAATGTCAACTTTATCCTGATGCCACATGTCCTTGACTTCCTCAGCCAGTTGGATGTATTTTTAAATTCTTTCTCCTGTTTTCGTCTGTATATTTGTTGTATTGGGTATGGATATTTCGATTAGTTGTGTTAATTTCTTCTTTTTATTGGTGAGTATGATGTCAGGTTTGTTATGTGGTGTTGTTTTATCTGTTACAATGGTTCTGTTCCAGTATAATTTGTATTCATTATTCTCCAGTACATTTTGTGGTGCATACTTGTATGTGGGAACATGTCGTTTTATTAGTTTATGTTGTATGGCAAGTTGTTGATGTATTATTTTTGTTACATTGTCATGTCTTCTGGTGTATTCTGTATTTGCTAGTATTGCACATCCGCACATTATGTGATCTACTGTTTCTGTTTGCTGTTTACAAAGTTTGCATTTATCTGATGTGGTATTGGAGTCTTCAGTAATATACTTGCTGTAATATCTGGTGTTTATTGTTTGATCCTTTATTGCAATCATGAATACTTCCGTCTCACCGTATATATTGCCTTTTTTAACCATGTGATGGATACGTCTTGATCGATGTGTTGCTGTGTTAAATGATATGGGTGCTTGCCATGTAGTGTTTTCTTTTTCCAAATTACTTTCTTCGTATCTGTTGATGTTATGTGATCTAAAGGGTTGTAGAAGTGGTTATGAAATTGCAATGGTGTAGCCGATGTATTTATATGAGTGATTGCTTTGTGTATTTTGCTAGTTTCTGCTCGTTCTATACAGAATTTTCTTAAATTGTCTACCTGTCCATAATGTAGGTTTTTTTGTCGATAAATCCCCTTCCTCCTTCCTTTCTGCTTAATGTGAATCTTTCTGTTGCTGAATGTATGTAATGTATTCTATATTTGTGGCATTGTGATCGTGTAAGTGTACTGAGTGCTTCTAGTTCTGTGTTACTCCATTTCACTATTCCAAATGAGTAGGTCAATATTGGTGTAGCATAAGTATTTATAGTTTTTGTCTTGTTTCTTGCTGTCAATTCTGTTTTCAGTATTTTTGTTAGTCTTTGTCTATATTTTTCTTTTAGTTCTTCTTTAATATTTGTATTATCTATCCCTACTTTTTGTCTGTATCCTATATATTTATAGGCATCTGTTTTTTCCTTCGCTTCTATGCAGTCGCTGTGGTTATCCAATATGTAATCTTTTTGTTTAGTGTGTTTTCCCTTGACTACGCTATTTTTTTGCATTTGTCTGTTCCAAAAGCCATATTTATATCATTGCTGAATACTTCTGTTATCTTTAGTAATTGGTTGAGTTGTTGATTTGTTGCTGTCAGTAGTTTTAGATCATCCATGTATAGCAAATGTGTGATTTTGTGTTGGTATGTTCCTGTAATATTATATCCATAATTTGTATTATTTACCATGTTGGATAGTGGGTTCAGAGGAAGTCATAACCAGAAAGGACTTAATTAGTCTTTTTGGTACATTCCACACTTAATCTGTATTGGCTGTGATGTGAAATTATTTGAATTTGTTTGGATATTAAGTGTGGTTTTCCAATTTTTCATTACTATGTTTAGGAACTGTATCTTCAAATATTTGTAGTAATCATGAGTGGGGCACACTATTAAAAGCTTTTTGGTAATCAATGTATGCGTAGTGCAACAACCTTTGTTTAGATTTAGCTTGATATGTCACCTCTGCATCTATTATCAGTTGCTCTTTACATCCTCGTGCTCCTTTGAAGCAGCCTTTTTGTTCTTCATTTATAATTTTGTTCTGTGTTGTATGTGTCATTAATTTCTGCGTAATGACAAGTTAATATTTTGTATATTGTTGGTAGGCATGTTATGGAGCGATATTTTGCTGGGTTTTCAGTGTCTGCTTGATATTTAAGTTTCAGATAAGTTATTCCTTGTGTAAGTGTATCAGGGACTGTGTATGGGTCTGCAATGTAACTGTTAAATAATTTAGTTAGATGTGAATGTGTTGAAGTGAACTTCTTCAGCCAGAAATTTGCTATTTTATCTTTTTTCTTTTACAGGGGCTTTCCAATTGTGCGTAGAATTAATTGCTCGGGTGACTTCATGTTGCAAAATTATCACTTCAGGCATTTGTGGCATCATCTTGTATGTGTCTGTTTCTGCTTGTATCCACTGTGCATGTCTGTTATGTTGTACTGGGTTTGACCATATGTTGCTCCAGAAATGTTCCATGTCTGTTATGTTTGGTGGAGTGTCTATTTTAATGTGTGTGTTATCTACTGTCTGGTAAAATATCTTTTGGTTTGTGTTGAATGTTTGGTTTTGTTTCCTTCTATTTTCACTTTTTTTGTATCTTCTAAGTCGTTTGGCCAATGCTTGTAATTTTTGCTTCATTTCATCTAATTGCTCTATCGCTGCTT
Organism: Schistocerca gregaria; assembly: GCF_023897955.1. NCBI lineage: Eukaryota > Metazoa > Arthropoda > Insecta > Orthoptera > Acrididae > Schistocerca > Schistocerca gregaria. Next base: position 844,946,767 of record NC_064931.1, read on the forward strand.
GTTGTGAGATTTTACCTAACCTTTTTCGTTTTTTGTCTGATATTTCATTTCTTATAAATTGTGTTATCTGTCCAGTGTCTTGTCTCAGTTTTTCTATTCTGATCTGTAGCCTGTGTTGCCATGCTGGTTTTGTGGGTTTCTTCTGTGTGTTGGTTGGTTCTGAACTCTGCCTAGTGTATATATATTTAGTGTAGTGAGTGCTCCTATATAAACTCTTCCATAGATGTATTTTCATTTATTTTGTTGTGTATGATTGTGTTGATAGTTGTTATTGTTGTTTCGACTTGTGGGTAATTTGGCAGTCTATGCAAGAATGGTCTAATGTCTGTATTTGTGTCTTTGTATTCTATATATGTCAGCTGAAATTTTTCTTCTATATCTAACATGTGTGTCACTTCGTGTTCGATTTGTGCTTGTTCTGGTGGCTATCTTAAGTTTTCGTTTTCCTCTGATTGTTTAACTGATACGTGTTTTTCTTTTTTGAAACTTCCTGGCAAATTAAAACTGTGTGCCCAACCGAGACTCGAACACGGGACCTTTGCCTTTCGCGGGCAAGTGCTCTACCATCTGAGCTACAGAACCACGACTCACGCCCGGTACTCACAGCTTTACTTCTGCCAGTATCTCGTCTCCTACCTTCCAAACTTTACAGAAGCTCTTCTGCGAACCTTGCAGAACTAGCACTCCTGAAAGAAAGAATATAGCGGAGACATGGCTTAGCGAAGGCCTGGGGGATGTTTCCAGAATGAGATTTTCACTCTGCAGCGGAGTGTGCGCTGATATGAAACTTCCTGGCAGATTAAAACTGTGTGCCCGACCGAGACTTGAACTCGGGACCTTTGCCTTTCGCGGGCAAGTGCTCTACCATGTGAGCTACCGAAGCACGACTCAGGCTCGGTACTCACAACTTTACTTCTGCCAGTATCTCGTCTCCTATCTTCCAAACTTTACAGAAGCTCTTCTGCGAACCTTGCAGAACTAGCACTCCTGAAAGTGCTGCACTGAGGAGAGGTTTCGATGTCGGTCGGTGAGGCCCGGCACGAAGTCGGCGTTCCAAAAGATCCGAAAAGTGTTCTATAGCATTCCGGTCAGGAGGCTGTGCAGGCCAGTCCATTACAGGGATGTTATTGTCGTGTAACCACTCCGCCACAGGCCGTGCATTATGAACAGATGCTCGATCGTGCTGAAAGATGCACTCACTATCCCCGAACTGCTCTTCAACAGTGGGAAGCAAGAAGGTGCTTCAAATATCAATGGAAGCCTATGATGTGATAGTGGCACGCTAAACAACAAGAGTTGCAAGCCCCCTCCATGATAAACACGACCACACCATAACAAGACCGCCTCCGAATTTTACTGTTGGCACTACACACGCTGGCAGATAACGTTCATTGGGCCTTCGCCATATCCACACCCTGTCATCGGATAGCCACATTGTGTACCGTGATTTGTTACTCCACACAGCGTTTTTTCACTCTTCAGCCGTCCAATGTTCACGCTCCGTACACCAAGCGAGGCGTCGTTCGGCATTTACCGGCGTGATGTTTGGCTTATGAGCAGCCGCTCGGCCATGAAATCCAAGTTTTCTCACCTCCCGCCTGTCACAGTACTTGCAGTGGATCGTGATGCAGTTTGGAATTCCTGTGTGATGGCCTGGATAGATGTCTGCTTATTACACATTACGACTCTCTTCAATTGTCGGCGGCCTGTGTCAGTCAACAGACGAGGCCGGCCTGTACGATTTTGTGCTGTACGTGTCTCTTCACGTTTCCACTTCATTATCACATCGGAAACAGTGGACCTAGGGATGTTCAGGAGTGTGGAAATCTCGCGTACAGACGTATGACACAAGTAACAGCCAATCACCTGACCACGTTCAAAGTCCGCGAGTTCCGCGGAGCCCCCCATTCTGCTTTCTCAAGATGTTTAACGACTACTGAGGTCGCTAACATGGAGTACCCGCAGTAGGTGGCAGCACAATGCACCTAATATGAAAAACGTATGTTTTTGGTGGTGCCCGGATACTTTTGATCACATAGTATAGGTAAGCGCAGACCAGATGCGGTTTAAATTCAAATAAATAGTATTGACGACAGTTGAGAGATATGTACCAAATAAATTAATAAGAGATAGTACAGATCCCCCATGGTACACAAAACAGATCAGAATATTGTTGCAAGAGCAACGAAAAAACTGTGCCAAATTTGAAAGAGCGTAAAATCACGAAATTGGAAAAGATTTACAGAAGGTCGAAATTTAGCACGCACTTCGGTGCGAGATCCTTTTGACAGTTTCTCCAGCGAAACTCTGTCTCGAAATCTGGCAGAAGATGCAAAAAGATTCTGGTAGTATGTAAAGTACACCAGTGGAAAGACTCAATCAAAACCTTTACTGCGCGATAACAATGGTGATACTATTGACGACAGTGCCACTAAACGCGGTTTTCCGAAATGCCTTCACAAAAGGAGACTAAGTAAATATTCCAGAATACGAATCAATAACAACTGCCAGCGTGAGTAACTTAGAAGTATATATCCTCGGTTTAGTGAAGCAGCTTAAAACGCTTGGGAAATATCTCCATAATTAGCAATATTATACAATCGTTCGCTCCTAGCAAAATCCGTACGCAAAGACAGGGAAATTGCAGAAGTCTCACCGATACCCAAAACATGAAGTAGGAGTAATATGCTAAGTTACAGAACCATATCACTAACGCCGATTTGCAGTAGGATTTTGGAACATTTACTGTTCTCGAAAATGATTCATCACTTCGAAGAAAACGATTCCTGACAAGTGGCCTACGCGGATTCAGAAAATATCTTTCTTGTAAAATACAAGCTCTGTACTCCCGCGAAGTAGTGAGTGCCACTGATAAGGAGCGTCAAATTGATTTCATATTTTTAGATATTCAGAAGGCTTTTGACACCATTCCTCACAAGTGATTTCTAATTAAATTGCGTGCCTGTGCAGTATCGTGTCAGTTGTATGACTGGATTCGTGATTTCCTGTCAGGAAGGTCACGGTTCGTAAAAACTGACCGAAAGTCATCAAGTAAAACGGATGTAATATCTGGCGTTCTCCAAGGAAATGTTACAGACCCTCTGTTGTTCCTGATCTAGATGAACGATTTAGGAGACAATGTGAGCAACCCTCTTAGATTATTTGCAGATGATACTGTCATTTACCGTAGTGTAAAGTTATTAGACCATCGAAACGAATTACGAAATGATTTAGATAGGATATCTGAACGTTCCAACTTTCGCAAATGACTGTAAATAATGAGAAGTGTGAAGTCATTCGCATGAGTACGTACTGAAAGAAATACGCTAAATTTCAATTACACGATAAATGACACAAATCTGAAGGCTGTAAACTCAACTTAATACTTAGGAATTACAACAATGAATAACTTAAATTAGAAGGGTCACTGGCAGAATACTTGGAAAGTATAACAGGTTTACTAAGAGACTGTTTACACGGAGCGTGGTTCAAATAGTTCAAATGGCTCTGAGCACTGTGAGACTTAACTTCTGAGGTCATCAGTCCCCTAGAATTCAGAACTACTTAAACCTAACTAACATAAGGATATCACACACATCCATGTCCGAGGCAGGAGTCGAACCTGCGAGCGTCGCGGTCGCGCGGTTCCAGACCGTAGCACTTAGAACCGCTCGGTCATTTCGGCCGGCTACAAGGTGCTTGTCCACCCTCTTCTGGGGTACGGCTGTGTGTGATCTGCTTCATATAGGACTGATGGAGGACATCCATCGAAGAAGTTCAAAAAAGGCCAGCTCGTTTTATATTATCGCTAAGGAAGGGAGAGGATGCCAAGCATTTCGGCCGGCTACAAGGTGCTTGTCCACACTCTTCTGGGGTACGGCTGTGTGTGATCTGCTTCATATAGGACTGATGGAGGACATCCATCGAAGAAGTTCAAAAAAGGCCAGCTCATTTATATTATCGCTAAGGAAGGGAGAGGATGCCAAGCATATGATACACGAACTGGGGTGACAGTCATTAAAACAGGCATTTCCTGCTCTGACCTTCTCATGAAATTTCGATCACCAACTTTCTGCTCAAAGTATGAAAATGTTTTGTTGGTGTCCACCTCCATAGGAATAAATGATCATCATAATAAAATAAGAGAAATCAGATCTTACCTGGAAATATTTAAGCGCTCGTTTTTCCCATGTGCTCTTCAAGATTGGAACGGTAGAGAAGTAGATTAAAGGTGGTTCGATGAACCCCCTGTCAGGAAATTAACTGTGAATTTCGCAGTAATCATGTAGATTTGGATGTAGATGAAGCTGTGGTTCTCAGTTGCTGATATGAAGTATTTATGATGTTTTATTCTTGAGATTTTGCTTCCAAATTCTTTACAAATACGTTTATATGTGGGAACAGTGCTTTGTGTGATCTACATTCATTTTGCTTCTTTCTCATCAGAACAGTGTGACAAAATTATCATGTCTGTGTGTGTGTGTGTGTGTGCCTGATAACTTTGTTGGAATGACTGAAGTTCACAGAAACATTTTGCTTTTATTATGCTTGAACTGATTGTGCTTCTGCTTTTCCTCTCTGCTTATAAAGCAGACTATATGTATGTACATATGTATATACATATGAATGTATGCATGGGATCTCTTCCAAAACCCCAGAAAGATTTAATCTGTATTGGACACATAAAGAGCAAACTTCATGAGCATCAGCACTGTGTAATTTATAAACTCATAGCTCCAATGGGATCGGAGATATGGGCAAAAGTGTGGTTTTTCAGCCCCTGCTATATAGGCTGCCCCACATGACAGTTCTGTTCTGTGGAAGTAGTGTCAAACCGACTTATGAACCTGATTTGCAGGGCAAGCTACATGTCAGGAATAAATAAATGCTTTCTAAGACCCTCTCATGAAAACTGCATATCATGACAGGTATGTTGTGGAAGTAGTATCGACCATGGATTGTTGATGTGCTTTGCAGGAGCAATATGTGTGGCTATGCTTGGCGGGGGGAAGTTTGAGATGGATAGAGGAGCGGAAAGACAGAGGGAGGGGGCATATACCACCCCCAGGAGGTGTCACCCCTCCACAAAACTCCTTGTCCAACGCAAACAAGTGCTGTCAGTCAATCAGTTTGTCGTCACAACCAGTGAGCCAGTGGATGGATGGGATGGAAAAGACACCGCCATTGTACTCAAATAATAAGCATCACAGTTCATACTGTGAACAATTTTAGCAATTTTACACTAATTCCAACACCGACGAACGATATGACAGCGTGTTTCTTAATTTCGATATCATAGCTAAACCAACCCTCCTCCATTTTGCGAGTATCATTGCGAATGTAGTTAGATGACTGTGCAGTACATCCATGCATTGTTAATTCTCGAATACGTACATCATCAAAGTATATCTTCCGTCATGTGTGTAACACTTCAGAGATCCAGTATTTACCCAAGGGATATTTATAGCCGGTTTATAACCGGCGTGCCCTGTTGGGAGGCTAAAGAATTTAAATCACTTTTTATCCGTTGCATTTGTTTTTTAAATTCATTTTGATTAGTAATACTGGACTTTATTTTATCGTTAATTTTGCCCACTTCATTCTCCCCCTCACCTACACGATTGGCAATGTCACTAACTGCTACGTTTACATCGTTTTTATGAGCATCTTGCGCTTTTATACAATCGCTTACCCTGCCCTCAAGTTCTGTCTGTATCTTATCCATTTTTTACCCAAGATCTTTTTCCACTGATTCGATTTTAGATTTTACTATAACAACTTCGTCTGTAATTTTTCCCATATCTACTCGGACTCATTTTAATTTGTCATCAATTGCTTTTTTAAGGTTACCCATAAGTTTTAAACTTCCTTTTTCAAAGCGGAACCTACTTCAGATCACATTGTACTCATATCACCCCGAATTGTATCCGTAGCTGTTCGAATTGTACTGATATTATTTGCTTTTGTATTCATATTATTTCCCAATCCCTGGATGATTTCCATTAGCTGAGACATCATATCTGCCCCACATTCATTCCCCTTGCCTGAATTCCTACTCGTTACACTTTTGTGCTCTGATTTCGGACTAACCGGCTCACTTCCGGCTCACTGTCCGTTAAACGCGCTAACCGCTACTATTCCCTGCACTCAACTTATTTAGACTCTGAGCACCCATGCAAATTGCCTTTAATGTGATAGATTAGGACCTCTATCGATAGCCTGTGTTAGTTGTGAAAATTACTGCGTGATTTACTATTTCCAGAAACCTAGTTGGGGAACAAAAACCGATCTCACACTGTATTTAGTGAGAGGTTCACTCTACAGAAATTTCTACTGGTTTTGCAAAGGTTATTACAATTCGCATAGTATGTTGAATAACAGAGAGCAATGGAATTACCACTTTGCAGGGCACAAATCCCGGACGGGCTCCCAGTTGTGGGCTTTCAAATTAAAAATTAATGGTGGCCCTCAACTACGTACTCTCAGACTCAGAGTTGAAATATTAAACGTTTTGGCTGGTTTCGTTGTCTAGGGGCTGGGATACGTAGTTGCCGCATTAAAACCCAATACTGCTGAGTCTACAGTATGCAATATGAATGTATGAATCGAATTGTCGAAGCTTCCTATCACTTGGCAACTGCGAATTTTGAATGTTATATAGAAATTTATAACTGGAAGATTGCAATAAAGTAAATTCTACAGGTACTATTTTAGCGACATCAAATGATGGGTACAATAGCAGACGTACCTTTAACAATGCCCTTTATTACTGTAAAACGCTTATTGGTGTCTATGGTCCAGCAATTAAATAAAATATAAGTTGAATAACAGGGAAACAATAGATTCCTACTTCATGTGATTAGTTGTAAACAACAACATAGCTCGCGAGATACTTCTAAATGCATACTACGTCTTCACTGCAGAAGCCACAGACATCTCACAAGTGCACAAGTCAGCACTACGAAATATTTGTCCACTGCCGCGACTGTGCATCCTTTGTGCTGTACTGTCCCGGACTCTCCCTTGTCCAGAACTCCCCCGTCCTCTCTCGAAACGACGCTCCTCCCCAACTTCCATACAGTCTCTCCACGTGGCCTTTTTGGAACGATCGCTGTGATTGGCTAGAGCGCTCCCCCCCCCCCCCCCTGTCTCCAAACCAACGCCCACTCAGAAACACAATGAAACACATTCGAAATACTGGATTTACATAGCTTGAAATTAAACAAGTATTCCTATGGCTGGACCATAAATAGGCTTTAACACACGTTATTAAATACATTAACAAATTAAATAAATATATATGAAAGAAAAGAACAGAAGTAAGCCAGCAGCCTAATGTCCTGTGCTTTCTAAAACACAGTAAATAATAGACCAATTTCTTCATCACTATTATATATCGGATATAAATGAAGACATAGATGAATAAATATACACAACTGTCCATTAAAATTGCTACACCACAAAGATGACGTGCTACAGACGTGAAATTTAATCTACAGGAAGAAGATGCTGTGAAATGCAAATGATTAGCTTTTCAGAGCATATACACAAGGTTGGCGCCAGTGGCGACACCTACAACGTGCTGACATGAGGAAAGTTTCCAACCAATTTCTCATATACAAACAGCAGTTGACCGCCGTTGCCTGGTGAAACGTTCTTGTGATGCCTCGTGTAAGGAGGAGAAATGCGTATCATCACGTTTATAACTGTGATAAAAGTCGGATTGTAGCCTATCGCGATTGCGGTCTATCGTATCGTGACATTGCTCGCGTTGCTCGAGATCCGATGACTGTTAGCAAAATATGGAATCGGTGGGTTCAGGAGGGTAATACGGAACGCCGTGCTGGATCCCAACGGCCTCGTATCACTAGCAGTCGAGATGACAGGCATCTTATCCGCATGGCTGTAACGGATCGTGCAGTCACGTCTCGATCCCTGGGTCAAGAGATGGTGACGTTTGCAAGACAACAACCATCTGCACGAACAGTTCGTCATCGTTTGCAGCAGGATGGACCATCAGCTCGGAGACCATGGCTGCAGTTACCCTTGACGCTGCATCACAGACAGGAGCGCCTGCGATGGTGTACTCAACGACGAACCTGGGTTTACGAATGCCAAAACGCCATTTTCTCGGATGAATCCAGGTTCTGTTTACAGCATCATGATGGTCGCATCCGTGTTTGGCAACATCGCGGTAAACGCACATTGGAAGCGTGTATTCGTCATCGCCGTACTGGCGTATCTCCCATCGTGATGGTATGCGTTGCCATTGGTTACACGTCTCGGTCACCTCTTGTTCGCATTGACCGCACTTTGAACAGTGGACGTTACATTTCAGATGTGTTACGAGCCGTGGCTCAACCCTTCATTCGATCCCTGCGAAACCTTATATTTCAGCAGGATAATGCATGACCGCATGTTGCAGGTTCTGTACGGGCCTTTCTGGATACAGAAAATGTTCGACTGCTGCCCTGGGCAGCAAATTCTCCAGATCTCTCACCAACTGAAAACGTCTGGTCAATGGTGGCCGAGCAACTGGCTCGTCACAAAACGCCAGTCACTACTCTTCATGAACTGTGGTATCGTGTTGAAGCTGCATGGGCAGCTGTACCTGTACACGCCATCCAAGCTCTGTTTGACTCAATGCCCAGACGTATTTAGGCCGTTATTACGGCCACAGCTGGTTGTTCTGGGTACTGATTTCTCAGGATCTATGCATCCAAATTGCATGAAAATGTAATCACATGTCAGTTCTAATATAATATATTTGTCCAATGAATACCCCTTTATCATCTGCATTTCTTCTTGGTGTAGCGATTTTAATGGACATTAGTGTATTTATAAGCATGCTGCTACCGTTTCTTCGTGTAACTGTGGAGTACTTATTTCCTGACGCGATCGATAGTAATGGGCTAATTTGACCTTCAATAACTCATGTACTACTGAAGTTACATGCCTATAATTTATAACAATTTAGGTTTACACTAATAGCTTTCTAAAGACATGTCGATCGATAAAATCGGATGAACCATTTAGATTTTGGAAATTCGTTGCCATTAAGGTTTCACAAAGTGCGCCATCCTTGGCACTCCCGGCATGTCTCCTTCAGTGCCACAACGTCACCATCACCATGGAATTCCCAGCCACGCGGCCGGCCTGGACCCCCGCTAACATTCGGCACGACGCCGCCTTACGCGAGCCGCGGCCCTCTCAGAGGCCCCAGCGCGGCCACGCCAACTCCGACTTAGAATATTTTCAGGGCGCCACTACTCGCCTGTTACCTCACAATTTTATTTTTAGTACAAGGTGTTTCACAATGTTTTGACTACTTCGAATTTGAATAACTCGCGATAAAAAAAATACAGCAACAGCGGGGCTGTCAATTAATAGTATGGGGTTTCAAATTTTACTGCGGATTAAGGTCAGTAATCACGTCGTACTGGTCGAACCAAAATCTAGCGTTCGCAGTGAAGTGCTATTTTTGCCACAGCGAATCTGTCGTGCGCTTGCAACGTGCCTATCGTAGGCATTTCAAGATTGAGACGGAATACCCAGTTCCTGTTCTTGGAACAATACTGAAGTAACTTCCGTGCAACTATCAGTGCATCGAATCGAAAGTCAACCGGCCCTTGGCAAACTGTCCGAACCCCCGAGAACATCAAACGTGGGCGTAGTAGTTTACAGGCAAGTCCTCGTCGTTCGCTACGAAAACTTTATTCCAACAAGGCGGCGCGATGTGCAACGCATACAAGACCTTGCAAGTTCTCTGTGAAGCGTGGGGTAACCACATTTCCAAACACGCTTGTGTCAAATGGCCACCTTGCTCGCCTCTTTAACCCTGCCCTACTTTTACCTATGGGGGATATTTGGAGACAAGAGTGTACTACGACCGGCCGAGAAGCTTGCAAAAGTTAAAAGATGAAAATCTCTATGAAAATTCATCCAGCAATTACGAAGGATGTGTTCAATAAGTGGGTGAAACGCCTCGAGTATTGTGTGGCAGTGAATGGTCGTCATTTCTCCGATGTAGTGTTTCATAAGTAAAGTGGAATAAATGTTGTACTTTGTGTAAAATGTTCAACTTTGTTTTGCGATGTGCTTGTGTGGTATTCAAACCTGAAATCATCAAAACGTTGTGAAAAATCTTGTAGTAATGTAGTGTTGTCGACGTTGAAAAGTGAAATTGAGTATCATTTGTGTTAGTAAGATGGTATGGAATAAGATTGTAGTGAGCAGTAGGATAGTAATCTTGAGTTGAAAGGAGAGACTAGTGTCTTCAGCATTCATATGTGTCAAATCTCGATATAATGGATTGCGTGAAAAAAATGGTTCAGATGGGTCTGAGCAATATGGGACTTAACTTCTGAGGTCATCAGTCCCCTAGAACTTAGAACTACTTAAACCTAACTAACCTAAGGACATCACACATATCCATGCCAGGATTCGAACCTGCGACCATAGCGGTCGCGCGGTTCCAAACTGTAGCGCCTAGAACCGCTCGGCCACAGCGGCCGGCCGATTGTGTGAGTGAATAACACTTGTGAATATGGAACTGTATATTGAGCATAACTTCACATGGCAATTACACGTTTGGCATATAAACGTGTCACATGTTAAACTTGATAGATTTAAGGCCACTTGTGGCTTTTTAAATTTCATCTCTGCTAACTTATGATTATAAGAATTATTTGTTATGGAGCGCTGGTTGAGAGCCACTCTCCGCCGTTGTGTATTGTAAGGATTTCAGAAGTTGTATTCTGCCGAAGTCTTGAATCTACATCTTGTCAGATTTGGTATTAACTTATTTGGTGTTCTTTCATCTTGATGGTGGGGTAGCCAGAGGATATCATTGATGCTGGCAAGAGGTAGCACAAGACATCGGAAAACCGATCAGCTGTCTGCTGATCATTAACAGATGTCAGACACTCAGAATCGAGGTGCACTAGTTTCAGACCATAGTCAAGCAGAATGGCACTCCCTGGCAACTGACGCTGAGACCACTCACCAGACAGGGTGAGGTGTTAACTGCATTAATGGCCAAACAACTGCACAAAGAGTGGTGGCACACGCGGGTCAATCTACACAGTGTGGTGATAAGATGTATTTCGGCTGTGTGCAGGGACAACACACTTACAGAAAAAAATCGCAGCACCGAAAAATAATTAATGTACAATAATGAAATTTCTGGAACACATTTCTCTAGGTAACAATTCAAGTGATTAACGTTGCAAAATCACAAGTTAATGTAAGTACGAGATAACCCATTGCGAAAGTGAAATTCTGGTACATTAATAGCCAGTGTAACAGTCTAGATATTCAATGTAAACATGCAATCGTGTTGTGCATGTGTTGGTGGTCAGTTTGTGGGATGGAGTTACATGTCTGTTGCACTTGTTCCATCAACACTGGGATTTATAGTGCTGGTTGTGGATGAAGCTCGAGTTGTTGTCCGGTGGCCCATATGTGCTCGCTTGGAGACAGATCTGGTGATCGTGCAGGCCATACAATATGTCGACGCTCTTTAGAATATGTCAAGTTACAGGAGCGGTATCTAGGAGAGCGTTATCCTGTCTGGACACACCCCCAGAGTGCTGTTCAGGAATAGCAGCAGAACAGGTTACATCTAGAGACTGACGTACAAATTAGCAGTCAGTATGAGTGGGATAACCATGAGAGTGCTCCTGCGATCGTACGAAATCGCACCCCAGACCATAACTCCAGGTGTAGTTCCAGTGTGTCTAGCACACAGACATATTGCTTGCAGGCCCTCAGCTGGCCCCTTCTAACCAACATACGGCCATCATCGGCACAGAGGCAGCACCAGCTTTCATCAGAAAACACAGCAGCCTTCCACCATGCCCTCCAGTGAGCTCTCGCTTGACACCAGTGAAGGCACAAATGACGGTTTTTTGGGGTCAATGGAATGCACGCTACAGGGCGTCAGCTCCGGAGCTGTCTTGTGTCGCTGTGGTGCCAACCGTTGCTCAGATTGCTGTTGATGATGCAATACGACGAGTCAGAGCCATACGCCGAAAACTATGGCCTTCTCTCTCGGTAGTGCCACTTATCCGACCGGAGCCCTATCTTCTTGTGACCGTACATTCTCGCGACCACCGCTGCTAGCAGTCGTGTACAGTGGTTACATTCCTGCCACGTCTTTCTGAAATATCGCAGAAGGACTATCCAGCTTCTTGTAACCCTCACACACTTCCTCGTTCAGATGGTTCATATGGCTCTGAGCGCTATGGGACTTAACATCTGAGGTCATCAGTCTCCTAGAACTTAGAAGTACTTAAACCTAACTAACCTAAGGACATCACACACATCCATGCCCGAGGCAGGATTCGATCCTGCGACCCTTAGTGGACGCGCGGCTCCAGAATGAAGCGCCTAGAACCACACCGGCCGGCTCCTCGTTCAGACTTACTGATTTGTTGATAATGTCGCCTTTGTCACCTTAAAGGCATTCTTGACTAACATCAGCTCACCACGTCCAGTCTCAAACGTAACTAACGCTTACGTCCGCAAACGCATTTAAAACAACCCTGATTTGCTTTCTCATAGTGGCGCTACTAGTGCGACTGGGGCGAAATTTGAATGGACATCATCTTTCAGATATAGAAAGACGCTTACCAACTTCGGTTTATGTCGCACAAGTCCTACTTGGTGCTTCGATTTTTTTACCGTCAGTGTATTTGCTTGGTTTCGTTCGTGAAGTTACTGAAACTTGCTTCATTTAGGTGTGCCTGACATGTGAAGATCCGGCTTTTGTGACTTTGTGAGGAGAATATGTTTCGTTGCTCAGTGCAGAATCTGTGTGTGATTAATTCATCCGAATGGTATCACAGTGAATTTTCTCATTCTGTCTGTCAGAGTACATATGTCAACGATTTTGCGACTTGTATAAATATTGTCTAGTTTGATTTTCTTTCTTGCTGCAACTCGGTGTGCCGCCTGTTGTCAGACCTTTGATTTACAAAAAAATGGTTCAAATGGTTCTGAGCACTATGGGACTCAACGTCTTAGCTCATCAGTCCCCTAGAACTTAGAACTACTTAAACCTAACTAACCTAAGGACTTCACACACATCCATGCCCGAGGCAGGATTCGAACCTGCGACCGTAGCGCCTAGAACCGCTCGGCCACTCCGGCCGGCTTTGATTTACACATGCTTCGTGATTTCTTTACTTTTGAGAATCATTTATATGGACTTACATTCAAATATTCTTTCAAATCAATTTTCTCTTCCAATAATTCTTCTACTTGGACGAGTTCATGTTGATTTAAACTCATAAATCAATGTATGATTGTTCATTGCGAAACGTACTACTTACCTTCAGCAATTTGTAGAATCTTTTTTGGATTTCTTACTGTTATTGACATCAAAATTGAAATCACTCATCGTAGATGTTATACTTGGCGCTTCTTCACACGATTTCCTGCCGGTTTTTAGAGTGCAGGCAGAGTGGCGGTCCTTTATCCTATAACAAGTGTGCTCGTTTGATGCCTTGAATTTTTTAGTTATTATAACAGACTGGGTTCATGTGGCCATGGCCCTGTGCGAGGCTATAAGACACGTTGCTTTATACATTTTCATGCTTGGTGAGATATCTGTTACGGTAATTCTCGTACGCATAAATTCAGTTATCTTTGCTAAGCCCGTTAAAAAATCGTTGCACGAAGAAAGAACTCTCTGCCTACTGTCTAGATAATTTTCTAAAACATTTGTACAACCAGATCGCGTTTATAATTAGTTTAATGGGTCTAAACATTTTGTATGAGCGGACTTTTTCATAATTCATGGCTCATCCGACTGGTTTGAAGGGTAATTCAAATGGTTCAAATGGATCTGAGCACTATGGGACTATAACCTAACTAAGGACATAACACACATCCATGCCCGAGGCAGGATTCGAACCTGCGATCGTAGCGGTCGCGGTGTTCCAGAATGTAGCGCCTAGAACCGCTCAGCGAAGGGTAATTCATTTTTTTAAATCTAGAAGGAATCTTACAACTTAATGTTGGAGAGGGAATCTCAGTACTATTCATAATATCTACCGTGACAGATTTTCTTGTTCTTAGTTACAGACTAAACGAAGTAGCAATTCTGGTGGTTGAGACACTGGACTCGTATTCCGGACAACTTGTTTCAAATCACTGTGCGGCGATCGAGATTTACGTTATCTGTGATTTCCCCTGCGGTGAAAACTATGATGTTGCCTACAAAAAGACTACAGTCGATATCTACCCCCGTCCTTCTAGTCTATTCTCAGCTAGTGCTCACTCCCTGTCGACGTGGACGTTGACCGGCCGTTAAGTTCTAACCGTGCGTTCTTCCTCAGTGATGGTAAACATTACGTAAGCAGATGTTTCATCTGCGGGCAGTGGGGTAATATGGTTTGTTCAGTCAACCGGGACGAAGCTATCAACTCAGTATTTGAGGCTGAGTGGCTAGTGGAGAGACGTCTATTGATTGCGAGAGCGGCGGCAGTCTTTAATTTGCGGACAGCAGCAGATCTTGTTCACAGCCTTGCTGCACCTGGTAGCCCCTGCGGGCTCTGTCTGCGTTTCTTAATTAAAAGTTTTTCAACTACTAGTCCAAAACAAACATCGAATCAAGTTAGGGCCCGTGGTCTTGATTCAGCACTCTGCCTCACCTTCCTCTCGTGATCCTGCCTTTCGATACACAGGTACTTTCCTAATGCTACTACGAAAAAGGATAAGAACGTCAAATCGCGTTTTGTAGTCCCACTGTCCGTGAAGCTATGTCCAAAGTGAATGGAGAAACAATTACAAATCACATTCTTTAAATGAAACACATTTTCCTATTTCTGAGGTATCGTTTGTATTCTAACTGCTGGCGGCTCTGTCTCTCTGAGTTGTACTATGTTCTTTAGTCTGCTGATAATAAACATAGCACAGTATGGGTCTTCCATTATAATTTTGTAATTTTGTCTTTTCTTACGCAAACTGCCTCATTTAAACGTATTTAATTGCCCTCGTATCTCCATTGACGTTGTCTTGTGGTAAGTAGTAGAGTTTTCTGGTCTCCTTATAAATGTTGTAATGTTCTGCACTGGTACTAATTACCAAACTGTTTTCTGAATGCCGCGCATTCGTGAAATACCAATCGGTGTCTAATTCTTTATCCGGCTAGTTGTGTAATTGCTGACCAAGAATTTCTGTGCTTGGTATGGAATTTTTGGTAAATGATTTCCTTTAAATCGATTCCATTATTAATAAAGAAGACTGGGAATTTTTGTCTTCACAAAGTCCTACGCGACCCATTGATTTTTTCAATACTATACTTCCAGCATAATTTTGGTTACTTGACTAAAATGAGTCAGGGTTTCTACAAGAAAACTGCAACTTTCTCTGAAGTCAGAAGTGGTTACTTAAAAAAATTCTAGCGAAGATAAGAAGCTGTATCATTGTCCCAGAACAACCGAAACTGTAACTAAGAAACGAAGAGAACTTTCATAAAGATCTTCTCTTGCTAATGGCGATGTGGATTCCACACATTAAGAATCATTTCTTGTTTCTAAGTTTCTGTAATTGTTGGTGCCATTATACAATTAATTTTCTTCGCTACCCTTCTGTTAATTTGTGTATTTTAATTTTCTTATTGAAAAAAAAATCGAACTCTTTGAGCTATTATAAAGAGAGAAACTTCTTAATTTACCTTCAAGGCAAAACAATAGAGAGGCAGAAGGGGGCAGGGTGCAGACCCATTTGAGAGTTAAAAGCTGAAAGATGTGAAGCACACACCATAAAATACTTGAAAGTAGAATATAGGCATTCGTGGTAATTTTATGAAAATTCGATTACCCTGGAAAATTAGATTTAATGTTTATTCTTGTGGACTTTGAGAGCACTATACAGTGTATGCCATGATGATACTGATGATGAAACAGTTCAAGGACGTTAAGAACGCGAGAAATCTGAGATGTTGAAACCTGATCTGAACAGAATGGGATCGAAATGTACGAAGACAAACATATTGTAAGACATCTCTGTCGATGATACAAGGAACTGTGAATCGTTGTCTGTCAGATTTTATAAGCTGATTTGTTGTTTATAGTCGACGACCCCCCATGAACCATCGACCTTGTCGTTGGGCTGGCATGCCTCAGCGATACAGACAGCCTCACAGTAGGTGCAACCACAGCGGAGGATATCTGTTGAGAGGCCACACAAAGGAGTGGTTCCTGAAGGGGGGCAGCAGTCTTTTCAGTAGTTGCAGGGGCAACAGTCTCGATGATTGACTGATCTGGCCTTGTAACACTAACCAAAAAAGCCTTGCCGTGTTGGTACTGCGAAGGGCAGAAAGCAAGGGGAAACTGCAGCCGTAATTTTTCCTGGGGGTATGCAGCTTTAGTGTATGGTTAAATGATGATGGCGTCCTCTTGGCTAAATATTCCATACGGTAAAATAGTCCCTCATCCGTATCTCCGGGCGGGGACTACTCAGGAAGACGTCGTTATCAGGAGAAACAAAACTGGCATTCTGCGGATCGGAGAGTGAAATGTCAGATCTCTTAATCGGGCAGATAGGTTAGAAAATTTAAAAAGGGAAAGGATAGGTTAAATTTAGATACAGTAGGAAATGGTGAACTTCGATGGCAGCTGGAACGAAACTCGTGGTCTGGTGAATACAGGGTTATGAATACAAAATCAAAGAGGGGTAATGGAAGAGTAGGTTTAACAATGAATAAAAAATAGGAGCGCGAGTAAGGTACTACGAACAGCATAGTTAACGCATTATTTTAGCAAAGGTAGACACGAAGCCCACGCCTACCTCAGTAGTACAAGTATATATGCCAACTAGCTCCGCAGATGACGAAGAGATTGAGGAAATGTATGATGAGATAAAAGAAATTATTCAGATAGTGAAGGAAGATTAAAATTTAATAGCCATGGGGGCACTGGAATTCGATAGTAGGAAAAGGAAGAGAAGGAAAAGTAGTGGATGAATATGTAATGGATGTGCGGAATGGAAGAGGAACCCGTCTGGTAGAATTTTGCACAGAGCATAACTTAATCATAGCTAACACTTGATTTAAGAATCATGAAAGAAGGTTGCATACGTGGAAGAGGCCTGGAGACACTGGGAGGTTTCAAATAGATTATATAATGGTAAGACAGAGATTTAGGAACCAGGTTTTAAATTGTAAGACATTTCCAGGGACAGATGTGGATTCTGACCACAATTTATTGGTTGTCGACTGTAGACTGAAACTGAAGAAACTGCGATGAGGTAAGAATTTAAGGAGATGGAACCTGGATAAACTGAAGGAACCTGAGGTTGTAGAGAGCTTCAGAGAGAACATTAGGGAATGGTTGACAAGAAAGGGGGAAGAAATACAGTAGAAGAAGAATCGGTAGCTTTGAGAGATAAATAGTGAAAGCAGCAGAGGATCCAGTTGGTAAAAAGACGAGGGCTAGTAGAAATCCTTGCGTAACAGAAGAGATATTGAATTTAATTGATGAAAGGGAAAATATAAAAATGTAGCAAATGAAGCAGGCAAAAAGGAATACAAAAGTCTCAAAAATGAAATCGACAGGAAGTGCAAAACGTCCAAGAGGGGATGGCTAGAGGGTAAATACAAGGATGTAGAGGCAATTATCACTAGGGATAAGATAGATACTGCCTACAGGAAAATTAAAGAGGACTTTGGAAAAAAGAGAACCATTTGTATGAATATCAAGAGCTCAGATGGAAAACTAGTACTGGGCAACGAAGAGAAAGCAGAAAGGTGGAAGGAGTATATAGAGGGTTTATACAAGGGCGATGTACTTGAGGGCAATATAATTGAGATGGAAGAGGACGTAGAAAGATGAAATGGGAGACATGATACTGCGTGAAGAGTTTGACAGAGCAGTGAAAGTTCTAAGTCGAAACAAGGCCCGGGAGTAGACAACATTCCGGTATAACTACTGATAGCCTAGGGCGAGCCAGCCATGACAAAACTCTACCATCTGGTGAGCAAGATGTATGAGACATTCGAAATACCCTCAGACATCAAGAAGAATATAATAATTCCAATCCCAAAGAAAGCAGGTGTTGACAAGTGTGAATATTACCGAACTATCAGTTTAATAATACTAACACGAATTCTTGAATAGAAAAACTGGTAGAAGCCGACCTTGGGAATGATCAGTTTAGATTCCGTAGAATGTTGGAACACGCGAGGCAATACTGATCCTCCAACGTATCTTAGAATATAGATTAAGGAAAGGCTAACCTACGTCTCTGACATTTGTAGACTTAGAGAAAGTTTTTGACAATGTTGACTGGAATAAACAAATAAAAGCAAATCTGTAGCGTTACGTGGCAGCTAAGTGCAGGGCGCGGTAGCTCAGCGTGTTTTGTCAGAGGCTTAGCTGCCCTCTGTAAAACTGGCAGCTTTTGAGACTCTAGTATACCACTGAAAGTATTAGGGTTCGTGTCCACCGAATACCATTGATTTTTTTACGTGTTGCACGCGTAACACGAATATAGCCGACGTACGCCGAATGTGGTAACACTGCACCACAGATGGGTAAATGACAGTCATTTATTGCCGAAATTACTCATCATACGCAGGCCACGAGGGATAGCGTCCTGATAATTGTCCAGTATGATGGTTTCAGCGTGCGTGAGGCGGAAGCTGGGTGCCGCGTTCAGCCACGTTGTGCCCAGAAAGAGACACTAACCTTGAGAAAAATTTTAGCGTTCTTTACCGCCGTAAACGACATAATAATTTCGTTGAAGCTCGAGCTTTGCATAGTAAGAAGAGTAAAGACTTGCACCACATTTTACATGTAAGATCGTTTATTGAGAGATAAGCAGCTTTTTAACTTTGTCTTTGCCATAAAACATTTCATTTCACATTTCTAGTATGATTTGTCACACTGAGAAACTGTTGACATGCAACAATGTTTTAAAGTTAACTATCCAGTCTAGAACCTAGGGAACATTTTTAAACAGAATTTACGAATGCATTGTTATAGTGAACAGACGACACAGTGTTATATTTGTACATTCTTGCTTGTTAGTTGCACGATTACGTAACGACTATCAGGCTTACATACTTAGAACATTTACCAGTATTGCTAATGAGATTTTAATGCAACATTTTGGTTTACTTGAAAACACATTCTTTATTTGAAGTTCATTCGCTGAGATTAAAGATGACTTAGCATTTGGTTTCTATAATAGCTACACGATTATATCACGACGCTACTAATATGTGACACGATTTACATTGTTGCTTTTGCGGTGTATCTGTTTTATATCTGCACAGTTTTTCTGTATTATTCTGGAAAGTAAAACATGTTTTAGTAGTAACGTTTGTGGTATAGCTACAATGAGACAGCCTTTATCGTAGCAGAACAATACGTTACATTATAGTACTTTCTTGATCACGGTAAGGTACGTAATAACTACGATATCTATACGCAAAGCATTTCAATTTCGTTTATCATGAGGTAAGTACATTGACTTCTGCAGAACTTAGCTTTCGGAGGACAATAACTACGACACTTCCACAGAGATTGTCTTACAGCAAGACGCACATTTAGCGCTACAGGACACGCATTAAACTATTTATTTTTCAACATATTTGAATTACAAAGAAAGTTTTCCGTGATACATTTCATTCCATTGCTGTAATCTGTAACACCTGAGGATATAATTACATTATTCCTCAGGGGGGTACACGCTTACTTTGTGTACCATGTGTTTGGCAAGCACAAGGAGCCCTAGCTAATATGGTATTTGTTTATACAACTTTACACATCGGTACCATATTTCTCTAACACATAAATTACACAGCTATCTGATCATTTAACTGAGAGAGACAAACATTTACTTTACTACATCAGTGACAGATGCTTACGTAATTACACCATTGGATAACTTCACACTTACGAAGTTGTATTCTGTCTGTACTTTGTGAACTGTTCATATTTTTTCGGAACCATTGTGATACTATGAGAGCTTTGAATGACATATTTGGTATGGGATCACGATTTTTAAATTACGTTTGAGGCAGATGACACTTTTGACATGAGCAGTGAATTTTTTTTAGGTTTTGAAATTACTGGAGGAAGCTACGGAGATTTTGAGAATTTGACTGTGGTGTAATGATGTTATTATTACGACGACGATGTGAATTATGCTGCTGAGGTATGTTTAAGATGATGCTATATGAGTTATTTGGTTATGCTACGTATCTGTTATGATGAAATATTGAAGAAGTGTCGACGAATATATATGTGTGTAATAAGGTAAGAAATAATGAGTAGTGGTTAGGGACTCTGATTTATGAAAAAGGATGTTGGAAACCGAGAATCGTACTTTAAGAGTTATGAAATGAGTGTATATGCGTGAATGTATCACTATGCTGGCGAAAATTTTTTGGACACAATTATATTTAAATGATTTTATTTCTACAGATTTGTAACGCAAATTCTTGGCCTGTGAATTTTTTTTATATGACACTGCCACTGTAGTGTAAACTGCTGTCGTAAATATTTCGGTAAGAAAGTTGAGTGACCTGCATGTAATGCGTCGTGGGCACCCAGCTGCGCGACAGACGCCTTGAAAAAAGCCATTAGTGTGTGCCTGTCAGAGGCACAGGTGGAGAGAAAAAAAGGGCATTATCCTTGCTATTGACATTCCTTTGTAGAAAGCATCGTAAATACCGCACCCTCAAACTTGAAAACATATGATTACACTGTGGAGCTCTTAATGTATGATATTTACTAAAATGCCTAATGAAACGACGAGAAACATTTCATGGCTATTGTCCTGCTAGTTGAGAGAAATGCCATGTGGCTTGCTTTATGCATTTATTTACTCATTTTGTTTAATATCTAGTTTCTAACTGCACTGAAGCACTGGTTAAAATAAATTTTATGGATGTACTAATATAAATATTTTATGCCTACAGATCCAGTAAATAATAACTTTATGATGTACTTAAAAAAAAAAACGAAGTAGCACAAAAAGACATTTCCCTTCACAGAAATTGCATACAGAATTGTCTTTTCAAGTACATGGTAATATTATTTTTACAATAAATTTTTGTGGTGCACCACTTTAATTACATAGACTTTAAGATGTGAATGGACATTGTCCGTATCTGCATTGTTGTCTTTAGTGTACATTTTTTTTCTGCTTGAGCTTTGTCATGTTTAGGTATAAGTTATAGCATTTGCTGCAGCTGTTTGCCATTCGTAGTGCTACTGAATGCCACTTTGTATTACTAGGTTAAGCCAATTTTATTACTGATTTCTTTTTCTTGTTTGCTGCGCATTGCCTTATATTAGTTGTAATATTGCTGCCTTTTTTTTTGCCAATTTCCATTTTTTAACATTGCTTTTTGTGTAAATTGTTTTGTGCTGCTGCATTGCCTCATCCCTTAGTTAAGCATCTGAGCTCAGTAGATTTAAGTTAGCTTAAGAGGGGGTAGACTATATAAGAAACTAACTATGATGAATTGGAAGAAAAGCATTGAGAAGCTATAAGAAAATGGTTTGGCCAAAAAAGTAGTGTACAGTGGAGGAAAACTATTTTTGAAAGAGGATGAGAACAGAATGCAGAAGGCATGCTTGGATAGGATTTTTTTTGGCTGGAGCAAATGTTGAAATAAGAGGGGCGATCTATGGAATGACGTTTTCGGTTGGACTCCAGTACCAAATGTTACCCTGAAAACCAACCCTGTCCTTTCCTTTTGTGTTATCCCACTATGTGTTTGTGTACCCTTGTGTATTTGTTTTCTTCCTGTCTCTGTGTGCTGTTTCATATTATTTTTTCTCTTCTATTACTAAGCTACATTCACTATGATGAGGAATACTGTTATCCTCAAATATAATTTGCATTAATAACATGTTATTTACTTAGTAAAGATGTTTACACATTATTTATTCTGTTTTGTTCTAATGCTCATGTGTGAAGTTAATGTTTCACAAGTTATTCTGATCTTTTATGTATTTACTTATGTCATAATTCCTGTAACACTGATGTATTTGTTATTTCGATTCTTTTGTAAAGCCTGTATTACTGCAAATGTTATCTGTATTGTTATGTTCTTTAAACATGTATTTTGTACCTTTGTTATTGCATTCTTATGTTATAAAATTGTAACTGACACCAGTTCATCAAATTAAGTAACTTGTAAATTACATTTCACTGCACACGTTTCTGTTGGTCATAGTATATGCACAATATGTGAGAAGTAGGGACTGATAGTGTTTGCAAGTGTGTTAATAATTCAGCAAGGGACTGGATAACAGCATTGCTGGTTCTAAGGACATTTCAAAAACAATTTTTCTGAGTGCACAAGTGGTGATTATGGACTTGTTATATTATCCGCAAGACTCTTCAATGGTGATTGTGCGCCTGCACAGTCAAACAGATGGCTGCTGGCCATCTCTACAAGGACTACAGTGGGTCTACACCTTTGATGACCCACCAATACCATTATTTCTACAAGGACTGCAATGGGTCTGCACCTCGGGTGGCCCACCAATACCGTAATCTCTACCAGGATTACAAGGGGTCTACTATCTGTTGACCTACCTACCAATATTCTTCAAAACTTCGACTGACTCTGCTGTGGGTTTGCTCTGTTGTGGCCCATTACCTGTCTGCATGTCAAGAGTCAGCACTGTCTTTCGTTGGAAGGACAACACTACTTCTTCAAGACTGCATGGAAATCAACTACTTCCGTGTGCATTTTCTTTTATTGCTCAGTCTTTGTGAAAAACACTACTATTTTACTGTGATGAATGATCAGGACTGTCTATATGGACTGTGAGAAAATTTTAGCTTTTGACCAACATTGTATCGATAAGTGTGTGCATTTCATTTCTTTGTTATTGTAATTATGAAAAAAATTTTCAGATCTGTATTGGCCACTGCCCAAAACAACTTGTAAATTTTTTTGTGGGGAGCATGGGGGCTATGTAAGTAGGCTGTTTAGTTTTTTTTATTGGTAACGCCGCCGCTACGTAGCGCTCTGTATGAAAATCACTGGCTGTGCCGTGTGCAGTCTGTGGCTGGTTGGCATTGTTGTAATACTCGCCATTGTAGTGTCGGGCAGCGGCAGCTGGATGCTAACAGCACGTAGCGTTGCGCAGTTGGAGGTGAGCCGCCAGCAGTGGTGGACGTGGGTAGAGAGATGGCGGAGTTTTGAAATTTGTAAGAATTGGTGTCACGAACTGATTTATATATTATGAATATTAAGGTAAATACATTGTCTGTTCGGTATTAAAATCTTTCATTTGCTAACTATGCCTGTCAGTAGTTAGTGCCTTCAGTAGTTTGAATATTTTATTTAGCTGGCAGTAGTGGTGCTCGCTGTATTGCAGTAGCTTGAGTAACAAAGATTTTTGTGAGGTAAGTGATTTGTGAAACGTATAGGTTAATGTTAGTCAGGGCCATTCTTTCGTAGGGATTTTTGAAAGTCAGTTTGCGTTGCACTAAAAACTATTGTGTGTCAGTTTAAGCACAGTCGTGTATAATTGTTCAAAGAGGACGTTTCACATAGACCAGTCTTGTACAATTTTTCTTACCCACGTCCACCACTGCTGGCGGCTCACCTCCAACTGCGCAACGCTACGCGCTGTTAGCATCCAGCTGCCGCTGCCCGACACTACAATGGCGAGTATTACAACAATGCCAACCAGCCACAGACTGCACACGGCACAGCCAGTGATTTTCATACAGAGCGCTACGTAGCGGCGGCGTTACCAATAAAAAAAAACTAAACAGCCTACTTACAAAGTGGATAAAGCAGATGCACTGGACAGTGGTAGGCCAGCTTCGAGGGTTGATCTTAGAAAAGGTGTCGACGCCTTAGCAAGGCAAGGTGTCAGTAGACACCTGTATGGAATGTCCGTTTTTAAAAGCAGTGCGACTGAGGAATGAGACCAATTTCCGTGGAAGCTTGCAAATCTTTCGCAACCGCATACGGGATGCAAATAAAGTGGTCCTCTCTGATGATCACTAACGTTATAGGCTTGTGTCACTGAACTGAATGTAAAAGATTACTGGTCCCATGTCATCTTCTTAGATGAATCAATATTTAGTTCAGTAAATGAGGGGCCGGTGAAGGTCTGTAGGCCACAAGGAGCACGTTACGACCCCCAATACGTGTCACAACATTCACGTGTTCTCCACGTCAGTTTCATGCTGGGTGTCGATGTCATCAGATGATGCAGACATACTTAATCAAATTTATGGTAATCTCGCAGTGGATCTATGTGTGCACGCCATGAGAAAGACTGTGTGCCGAGTGCGAGGATGCGTTACTCCAATGGAGTGATCCAGTTCGAGCACGACCACTCACCGATTCACAAGAGTAATATCGTTCAGCAATGGTTTTCGCAACAGGCTGACATCGGCCTGATGGAACGGCCTGTTTGAGAGTAAGACTTGAATCCAATTGAAAATTCATAGGCCAAACTGAAGCATCACATGAAACCGAAAAGACCGACACCTGACCAAGTGTGGGAAGTAGTCATGAATGTATGGGATAGCCGTGCGGACAATGAGACATATTTCAAGTGACTGATCGTCTCCATGCCTCCAAGTATCTTAATAGGAAATCTACGTGAGATTATTGTATTTTGAATTTTATTTATTGAATTCGAGCTATCTATTACCCAATCTGAGTGAATTTTAAAAAACCATAAGCAAGTCAATTTTGAATCAAAACAGAAATACTGTTCTAATATGAGACAGTCAGAGAAAACATTTAATATCGTCAGATATAAGGCAGACCCTAAAATAGTAGTATTCTTTTCGTTACTGCCTCTGCAACGTTTTCTGTGTGTACTGTGCAAAAGAAGTGCAGTCAAGGCATGCAAAAGCTCTTTTTCAGATTAACATTCTTCGGGAGCCCAAAAAAAGCATTCCTTGCATTGTCCCCATTTCTCTGTGTTAATCTTCAGAAAAGCAACCAGTGCAGAACATGCATACAGTGTCTTCTCCTTCAGGTTGCGCATCTAAGGCACTGGTCTCAAATAAATTAGCATGAGACTCCGGATGATTATAACATTATGTTCCCTGTATTTATTTATTTTTCTTTGTCAAGGACAAAACTTCTGCTTCTATCTCCTTTGATTCCACTACACCTTTCTTCTGTTTGAATTGTTTGAAACATTCTATATATGGAGATGATTTTAGCAACTTAACAGATTCAGAACTTACTGATTTTACTAGAGTTGGTGGCCCTTGACGCGCCTTGCTGATTTTGGGTGCTGGCCGGATAAATTTAGATTCACATTTACCCCACTGTTTGCATCTTGTATGTCCGACTCCTGGTGTATTGTAAAGAAAATTCCTCTAAGTATATGCCTGTGACATGGGAAGAGTCCCGTTTTCCAGATGCCGTTTGTGGCATTTTCCATTGTAACTGGTCTCAAGAAGGCCCTTCCAAATAACCTTGTAGTAAAAAATGAGATTACTACTTGACTTGGGTTATTTGCCAACCAGATTTCCATTTCTTGGGGATAATGCATTTTAAACGGTCCCACCAGTTTGACACATGAAATTACATTTTATGCGGGGAATGGGATGATAAAAATGACGTAGACACGGTTTTCTCTTGCTTTGTCTGCCACAGAAACGTGATACTCTGTCCATTAAGTATTAGCATAACAGGATCATCACCAGACAGCTTGACGAAGTTCACCAAACCGTCAAAGCACTTAGTAAAAATATGAGTCTGAATCCAGTTACTAGGATAGCAAGCTGAAGTTACGCTAATATCAGGTAGCGTGTCCTAACACTCTGATACTGTCGCTTATTAGGATATTCATGGTATCACATATTAGGATTAAGCCGTCTTGCACTAGAAGCCTAGCATCACAGATATGCTGCTCGGTTTGAGGGTCAATTCATTATAGCGAAGAAAGAGTACATTGTAAAGAATACAATCATATCAGTTTTGTTGTAAAAGTTACACAACTTCAGATATTAAAGCACTGCAAGCAACTACACACCAAAAACATGAAATTCAGTATTTTTAAAATCGAGGATTCTAGACAATGTCCAGATCCGTGGTGATCTTAGTGTCACTGTTGAGGTGCTGTCAGAACTAAGATGTGATACTTCACAACAGTGCTGACACCTTTCTTCGATATTCCAAATAAAGTTCGGTAATGATAGTACCATTTTGGTAAATTGAAAACAATGTCGAATTACAACATAAATAGCCCTTTTCTCCAATTAAATTATAACTACAGTACGGAAAATCCTAGTGAATTCCGTCATCTGCTTTCTGTAGTTTCATGCCCGCAGACCAACGAAATTGCTGAGTTCTAGTTTCATTGAAAATTAGGAGAAAACGAACTGTCATTTCTGTTGGAAAAGCTTTTTCTAGTCTCGTCCTTTCAATTAGAGGTCGTGGAAGTTCATACTTGCTTCTGTCTTTAGGATCATTGTACACGCCCAACCGGATTTTAATAACTATTGTCTGACAGTATTTCAACCTCTTATGCACACCCATTACGCTGAATAGTTGAACTTATTTTTTCCAACATATCTGTGATTTTTCTTTAATATCAAACTGTATGAGCTTATCGTTCAACATTTATTCTCCCTTAGTTTCATCTTATGATTCTTTTTACTGCATCCGCTTTCTCGTTCTTGCTGTTACTTCTGTGAATAGTTTAATACATACAAAAAAAACTACCTCTTTGGCTACTTAATATGGACCTGATTGTTTTCTTCTCCTGCCCCCACTCACTGCACCTCCATCTCGTCCCCGTCTCTGTCCATCATCTCTTCTCTCCTCTCCTTATCCATCTACTCCTGTCCCTTCTCTCTCTGTCAATTTCGTCCTCCCCTCCTCTCTTTGTCCATCTTCTCGTCCCGCTTTAGTGCTCCAGAGTAAAAGGACAAAACGATTGCTGTTGTGCTTGGCCCTTACATATATGTGAGTAATATGAAAAAAATATCATTACCAGTTTCATTCATGGCAAAGAATTGAATAATTATTCGATTAGATACTCTCTCCTACATTTGAAATGCGAATTTCGTAAAAGATAAAATTTTTGTAGAATTTGATTGCTCTAAAATCATTTACACCTCATAATAATATTTTCTCTCTCCTACAAAACGAATACCCTTAAAGTACCTTCGATGATTTTTTTTTAAACTTTTGTGAGTTTTGTAATATACATTTAGTTAGGAGCGACTATAATAGCTCTTTTAAAGACTACAAATAATATTTAGAAGTATTGTATTCAAGACAAGAGAAACTACTACAGAAAGGCCACTGACACCTATCACGACGGGGACATAAAAGACATTGGCCAGATGGTGAGACCACACTGTGCTTCAACGAGTGACGGTCTGGCGCTCTGACCGCGAGCTACTTGGACAGCTATTCTAACACCTTTTTCGGATTGCATCTTGCGTTAACGATAAAATCACTACATATTTCGTGATCACTGCTGACATCCTGTGTTTCCGTGTATAATGTATAATTGGTATTAATTTTCATTGTTGTATATGGTACACCTCGGTGGTATGACAATATGTTGCCACAATAACTGAACATGGGCATTAGTGGGGCGGAGGTGTTGCCACAATTTGTGACGTGGCTGTATACACCGA
This sequence comes from Schistocerca gregaria, assembly GCF_023897955.1. NCBI lineage: Eukaryota > Metazoa > Arthropoda > Insecta > Orthoptera > Acrididae > Schistocerca > Schistocerca gregaria. The sequence goes on from NC_064931.1 coordinate 844,974,379, forward strand.
GAATGCTAGATGTGGTGCTTAGCGACTATAGTGAGAACAGTTTTGTTTTGTCGACTGTACGAATTGTTGTTATTGCTGTGGTTGTTATCAGTCCGAAGATTGGTTTGATGTGGTTCTCCAACACATTTCAGAAGATTATGTTCCGTTCAACTACTCGTCTATTCTCTGCTGTCTATAATGGAATTATTGTGACATCGGGGGTAATACTCACCGCAACCAAAACATTCAATAAGCCACACGTACCTCTTGCGTTGTGCCAAATGGGGAGCACCTCACAGAGCTCAGTACTTGTTAAGTGGGTAATACTTAAGCGAAGCCGGTATTTCAGTGCTGGTACTTGGTGGGTTTATTCAGCCCTCGGTAACCATAACATTGTAATGATTATCTACATTTTATCCTTTATTTTAATAGAATGTTTAATGGAAATCTACTAAAGTTCTTCCTACCGACAACTTGACACTAAATGGATTTTAATATGTATTACCGTGGCCAAAAATATATGAGAGACGTGGAAACGTAATCCTCAAAGTGTCTGTATTCTTTTTCATTCACTACTCTCTATTAATAATGATTTAAGAATCCATTAGCTTTGTAAAACGAAACAGAAACTGACGTTCATTGACCCCCTCCCGTGAAGTAAGTTTTGAACATTGAGAGATGGCAGAAGCCCCCTCTCATATTTCTGTCTTACTCTGAGTAATTCGATTTTCCTCTCTAATTGCATGCGGTGAAAAGTTGCTATTCCTTCACAGCGTCTCTCGTCACCCGCGTGATCCGGTGACAGGCGGACTCTGCTGATCTTGAAAGGCCTAACATTCTGCGTGGTGTCTGTTTGTTCTATATCGTGTCTCCGTACCACTTTGGCGCAACGACGCTCTGAGCGTGTTTTTTAGGGAATTGGCTAGTTTGAACCTGGGACCTGTTGCTGGTAAGGAGACGACAGACCACCCATGACATGTAGAATTCATAAGAGTTCAGTGAGACTAGCGATGATATAACGAAATACTTAATGATTTCAGCGTCAGCTCCACTGCACTCCCTGTAAAAGAATATTAATACTAACTAAATTTAGTGGAAGGGGTTCAAGGCTTTCCTATTTTTAGTTATCTGGTAAACTAACGTCGAAAAAGCAGTTAAGTTTACCATTGGAAATTTTATTCTACTCACAAAACATTGTTTATAAATTGCACTATTGATAAAAGGAAATGTTTTAATACAGGATGATAAAAACCAACTGTGTTCAACAAAAATGTGAACGGGTATTCCCTGAATGAGTTTCCAAGTTCTACAATGGATCGAAGGATGACCTATGCCATATCACATCTATAATCTAGGTTTAAATTAAGTTTCACAAAAGAGAAAACTATCAAAATGGTCTACAGTGACCCTCAATTATCTATAATTACTTATCTAACTTGTCATAAATTGCAGTGGCTGATGTGGCTTCTCAATAACTATATAACAGAAAAATCATCGCGTTTCAGATTTTTACTTCAAGTGGCAAATGTGAACACTATCAGATTTAATTGACGATCGACACTAGTATTACGTAAAAAGGGGATGTAACAGATGAGACTTCTGCAGTTCTGAGTGAAGACTTATGCGCTCAAAAATCAGGGTCTCAATGTTAACCTTAAGCTCCGCCTACAAAAATTCTGTCTATCCAATGAGAAACGTTATACTTTTCGTGGTGGGACAATGTTTTTAACGTTTGCAACGTAACAGAGACGCTAAAAAGTCTCACGCTAAAACTTGCGGGTGGTGTGGCCCTTTTTGTATTATCGTAAGATCTATACTGTTTTTCTGGAGGGCTCTAGCTTTTAAAATGGGCTGGGGGGTGGTCCTAACGTAACAGAGACGCAAAAAATTCCCACACTAAAACTTGCAGATGGGTTTGTCCTAGTGGTTAGCTGGCGACGTGGGTGTAAAGTCCGTCCCTTATCGTAGGGCCTTCTAGCTTAACACGGTTCTGCTCTCGGCTTCTGTTCTCTTTTCTCCCCTCAGAACTGCGTCTGTCCCACAGTGGGAAGGTATTATATGCATTTAGGCATTCTTGTGTTACTCTGTGGTATTCCATTTGCGCACTCGTTACTCGTATTACTTTGGTTAATTTAATGTCACGATTTATTCGGAATTATGTGACATACTACTGGATTTGCTTATCATGTCAGGGTTTTCATGGAAGGTGTTGGATTTGCCTGACACCTTACAAAGGTTCAAGCCGACGGGTGTGAGGGAGTCGAGTAAATGCTTTCCAGACGCCGACATTGTCATAATAGGGGCAGAGAGACGCCCGCAGGGGCCTGAAGGAGCGGCTGGGCTAGAGATTCCGTTAGTTCGCAAATACTTAGCGAAAACACATTCTGGCGGGCTACGCTGAGGCGTGGGTATGACTTGTGTTCACAGGCCGTCTTGGCGGGCAAATTCCCGCGTTTTCTGCAAAATCGTAACTGTCATTGGCTTGCTCAGGGCATAGCTCCGTGATGTAGCAAAATCGGCGCAGAAATTGACGCTAAGAATCTCCATTGGTGGAATGGTAATCCTTTGGCAATAGAGTGGAATTTTCCGCCGGTTTTCGAGTTGCTGATTGGCCACTGTCACGGCCACTGTGGCGGGGGCGGGAATGTTCCGTGTTCGGTTTGTATGGGTGCTCTTGTGGTAGTCAGCTCTCGCCTTTCGGTCGGGGTGGCTTACAAGACTGAGCTCTCGCTGCTGTGGACAGCCTGCCTTCCGTTGGCTGTCTAATACACTTTTATGAAATACTAACTGTTTGACGAAGTTGCTGAAGTTTCGACTTCAATGTAACTTTCCGAGTACAGTTGGCAATTGAGCGTTCTGCGTACAAGCGGCCTATGTTGTCTGTCTTGAACAGTTTTGGCTAAAGTTGACTGTATCGGAGTTACTGTGTGACTTCCCTAGTTAAAATCAATTATTGTACCGTCAGTGATTGTGTGGCGAGCCTTCTTCGTCTCCCTCAGAGGCGCATTTGCATTGCTAGGAAGTCTTTAGTCTGGAACAACCAGACCAGAATAATTTGTTTCAGGCTATACTCGCGACTTTATCATCACCACGACGGGACGTCGAAGCAACCAGCCATTGCCTCCGGTATGCCAGATCGTGTTCTTGCAGTTAAGAAGGCAGTTTGGTAATGTATGTCCACAGCACCGGCAGATTAGGGATTTTCCTAGGTGATAATCAGAGCTCAGCAGAGTGCGCCTGTTCGTCCTTTTTCTAACTTTGTTCTGTCTTGGGTATTCTTTGACTGAGTTCTCACTACTGTAGCAGCAATTAATGTTGTGTTAGCTGTGTGCTTCTCTTAAGATTTGAGTTGCAAGGAATTGGCTCCACATACCACTTCGTCATAAATGTCACAATCTAGTTTAGGGACAAGTTCACCTTCACAGCATTTATTTGAGTGTCCAATTTGAGCCAATTTGATGTATTGTAAATGTTTCATGTGTTTTGTTTATTATTTTGAGTTTAGTCATAGTAAATCATATTGTTATTTTGGACAGAACTTTCATTCTGTTAATTGGCAGAGCAACCTTTTCATTTCTCACTACGTTAATAAAACTTTCCTTGATTTAACTTATTTATCAAATTAAATTATTGCAGGTGCCATACTCTTTTCTACTCCACTTTCAGGGTTGATTACAGTCAGTTCGCGTGTCTTTTTAATCCATGTCGGAGTAAGAATAGGGGGGCTTAGAGCATCATTTATATATGAAGATTCTAGAAGAATTTAGTGTTAAATACACTGCTAGGCCCGGCACCTCGCATAAAATGGCGACCCTGCCAGGATCTTTCCTGTGAATCACTGATTAGCAAACAGTATTCTTAGGAGGACTATTCAATTTTTTTCTCTACTTTTTTTAATGATTAATACCCTAGTCTTTTTCTTGTAGTTCCACGATTAGTTAGTAGAGGCACATGATTTCCCTACGTCAGAATGTATACAGCGCCACGTCAAGTCTTCTTCCGCCGCTCCTTGGCGGCAAGGTGAATTGGGCCAGGCGGAAGAGGACTTGACGTGGCGCTGTATACATTCTAACGTGGGGAAATCTTCTCTACCACTAATCAAAACAAAGAAGAGGAAACACACATTGTCGAAAGAATATGTATATGTTCTAAATATATTTTTAGATTTCTTTATAAACAAAATTAAATTAGTGTAAATTATTTCACTTCATGGTCCACTCAAAAAAGATTATTTATATGTTATTTCTTTAAAAATTGTCTTTTTTTAAAAAAAGTATATTCGCTATTAATATGTTTGGTGAAAAAATAACATCTTAGTACATACGTACAATTCTTACAGATAGAGGGCACGTTTTACTTTTACCAATCAGGTTTCTCCAAACTGTGATATAAGGTTTTAACAGATTAAAAATTACTTTAGTTATATCAGCGAACCAATAGTTCTGTACTGACAGGTTATTCTGTAACTGCAATACATGGTATGTTGGTATTTATACATTCCAAAATTTCTTTTTGTAAACTAAGATAGTTCTATCAGTAAGTATATCTCTCTTGTTAATTGTATTTTTAACTTTATCTGACAGATCTGAAGATGGGCAGCTAGCCTGAAACCGGTCATTGAAAATAAAAATAGCGATCAAAGACTGAAATTTCATATTTTTACTATCATCATCATCACTGGAAACTACAGAGATTCTTGTTATTATCGTGGTATATTCTAAATGTTTATTTTAAGTAATGTTATCTAGGAGACAAGAACGGCGACCGGGCGCAGTTCTAGGATTCCTTTTTTTGTATTTAACTGACATGTGTAGAAGTGACCAATATGATGAAAATGTGTATAATCAGAAAGCTGTAGAGTATCTAACTACAAATTCAAAAGGTCTAAGAAAGTGATGGAAGCTCTAGTTGGTAAGTAAATATCGTCACTATGAATGTAATAGAAATCGCATGCCTCAAGATAAAACTAAAGGACAAAAGTAATTTTCGTGTGATATATAACTGTCAAGTACAGCAGCTCAATGAAACTTAGACCATATACAGAAAGAACTGCTACAGTGTAGAACATAAAGTAACTCAAAGTAATATGCAATGATACAAACAGAAATGACACTACTTATTCGAAGACAATAACTACACTGAAGTAACCGCGGCTCATGATGGTACCCCGGACATTAGAAAAGGGGTGACACGGTTGTTAATAGCCTGTGTGATCACCACGGATGCCAATGTATTCTCTGCAACTTGATCCCATGCTAGCCAGGAGGTTGGTGAGTAGTTGTTGTGGTAGGGCGTTCCATTCTTCCAGGAGCGCGGTCGACAACTCCACGGTGATACATGTGGACTTGCTGCAATATGTCTTCCCAACGCGTTCCACATACACTCCTTACGATTTAACTGGGGGGAACGGGCAAGTCAGCCCATTCAGCTTCTCCACCTCTGCCGTTCGATGCAGTCGCGCACTTCCATCCATAAAAATGGAATCAGGGAGCAATGCACCCCTGAAAAGACAACCGGTGAGGAGTACAGTGATAAAATGCCATTATCCCGTGATTGTATAGCGTTCAAAGAGTTAGAAGTCAGTATGTCTATACAACATTATGCCTCCCCACAGCATAAAACCTGCACCACCAGAACGATCATGGTCGACAATGCTGGACGTTGCCTCATATGGCGAGGAGTGAACACTTAATGTACATAGTAACATTGCCGAACATGATCGTTTAGGTGGCACAGGTGTTATGTTCTAGGGAGGTATGGGCGTACTGACCTCCAAATCTTTGAACACGGTACAATTAGTTGAAGACAAGTCGGATAAAAGAAATAACTTGAGAGATTTCTACAGCTGTTTGCATACCGGATACTCCAAACCGTCTGATAACATTATAAGGTTAATTCAAAAGCTGATAGCACATCTATAAGATCTCTTGATCCATATTTTTTACGAACCATTTTCTCAAGATCTAGTTTTGTATTAGAAACGAAGGATCTCGGTCTTGCAGCTGAAATAATAGAAATTGAAAGTCAGTTAACTGGCGTCTTTATCTTTGAACGATCTCCTATCTTTTTTGGACAAATGACCGTTAGAAGACGTAGTTTCAGTGACTCAGCACGTCACACTCAACAAGAATATGTCTGAAAGAAGGTACTTCTCCACTTCATAAGCTCCTGATTAATGCCCTCTATAATTACAACAAAAGTTTGAACAATTCAGAGCCTAGTATTGGGCTTTGTGACGGGCCTCATGCCACATGTCAGATAAGATATGTGGCGCCTTGCCACGGTTCGCGGCTCTCCCCCTCGGAGGTTCAAGTCCTCCCTCGGACATGGGTGTGTGTGTTGTCCTTAGCGTAAGTTAGTTTAAGTTAGATTAAGTATTTTGTAAGCCTCGGGACCGATGACCTTAGAGCCGCGCGGGATTAGCCGATCGGTCCAAGGTGCTGCAGTCATGGACTGTGCGGCTGGTCACGGCAGAGGTTCGAGTCCTCTCTCGGGCATGAGTGTGTGTGTTTGTCCTTAGGATAATTTAGGTTAAGTAGTGTGTAAGCTTAGGGACTGATGACCTTAGCAGTTAAGTCCCATACGATTTCACACACATTTGAACATTGTTGATGACCTCAGCAGTTTGGTCCCATAGGAACTTACCACAAATTTCCAGTTTCAGATAAGATGAAGGCCTCTGTTTCGGAAGCATATCATAATTTCCTAGCGCTGATTTATTTTCCAACGAATTACAAATCATCATAGAACTTCTAGATTGCGAACTGTCCTTCCCAATGCTCACAAAGGAAATTCACCCAGACAGATACTTCATCATCTTTTGTTCGTCGAATTCTACTGTGAACTGCAACATCAGATTTGAAAAACATTTTCGTGCAATTACCATGGTGTTTATTTTCAACAACCAGATCTTTGATGTGCCTTACTCGAAATTTTTCTTGAGTGCCCCGGCCGTTCTTCCGTTTCGTCACCTTTTCCATTATCGATTTTGAAAATGTCATTTTAAAGTCACAATCAAATTTTTTAATAATTGGTTTCTTCATTTCTTTTTCAATGTTATCCTGTAGATGCGTCCCCCACAAAATTAACAGTTTATTTTAGGGTAAAACTTTGGAATAGTTAATCGATAAATGTGGGGCTCATTTTTCCCTGTATCTGTTCTTATTATAATAAGATTTACTGCACTTTTCATGCAAAGCAACAGCTACACAGTTCACCAAAGTAACATGTTTACCATCCTTTCCCATCTTAATCCTCTCAATAAAGTTTCTACACCTTTTTTTCTTCGCTGTGGCAGACCTACCCCGTCCATAACACTGTCACGACAAATAAAACTTTCAGACGTCTCTCTGACTTCAAGTGACTAACAAACTAAACAATGGTCAATTGAAAGTAATGCCTCCTACACTGATACATTTAGCGGCAGTTAATAAATGGCTTATCAGAAAGGACACCTTTTCGATAGCGGGGGAAAAATCCAAAGAAAGACTGTACTCATAAATAAATGAAATAGCAGGAGTTAATTTTGGAGAAAATCATCGACTGTCATGAATCATTTTATTTCCACACAAAAATTGATGGATGGCGATGTTTACCAACTCACTAGGCTTTTCGACACATTGTTAGGTTTTTTGAAACATATGTTAATGATCTACAACTTTTCGCCTAGAAATGTTTTAGTCAAATTGGTCGATTGTCAGATATTGCAGGTTGTCTATCGAAAGGTGAAAAACCGGCGTTTTCTGATGTAACGTGGAAGGAGTGGAAGTAACAATGTTTCGTGAAAGACCATTATAGGTACATTCACATTCAAATGTGGTTCTTATATGCAGTAGTGACGATAAAATAAAATTAATCTTGTTCAAACAGGATTGCTAAGGTTAGCAGTGACCTCAAATAGAGAACAAACGGCATGACGATTTCCAACTTCTGCCGGAAAGTACATATCAAGAAAGGGGACGAAACTGCCAAGAAATCTTTTGGAAACCGTAGTTCAAATCAATATACCTGAGTGTAGGCAAAAGTCGCTAAACTTAGTGCAGCAGTCGGCCAGTGCCAATCTTAACAACAAAAAATTGTTACAACATGCTTAATTTATTTTCGTATTCATTGCTATTATTAAGTACAACATTTGATCATAAACGTGTCTAAGTGACTGCTTGCCTGGAAGAAGAGACGCCCTCGACGATTCAAACTTGTGCGAAATGCTTAGAAATTTATTCGCTGTCAACAAATTCCTTGACATTAACTGTATTCGGTATATATCTGCCATCCAATAGTGACATATGTAATTTGTCCTGACTGGAAATCGAAAATTTATTTCCCGTTAATCACCAGCAGTCGCCTTAATCATTTGGGATATCATTGCACGCTGCCCAGACCGACCCAAACATTCATATATCACACCATCTACAGCTTCGCAGTATTTTTTCAGACATGCGCAAAAGTATCACAAAGCTACGTAGCACACGACGATAAGAACATTGGTCTCGATTCCTTGTTGTCTCATTCTGTAATGGATTTAGTGGCCTACGGTATAAGGATGTAGACAATATGATATGGAAGTTTGCGTCAATTTGGGGAACGTGTATGGCTAGCCGAAGTGGTTAAGATGACCTCTCGCTGTAAGCGGGAAATCCAACTTCGAGTCCCAGTTTCGACACAAAATTTCATATGGCACAGTAGGGTTGTGGAGTAGCAAATCTATACCTAATACAGCTGATCTCAAGGAAATCGCAGTCAGCGAATAAATTTCGGAATACACATTCCTATTCTGTGCTTTCATGAAAACTCATAAATTTTGTCTGGCATTCCTACCGAGACACTGAGGGGAGTGGTGTAATACTACACTCATATCCGGGAGGCCCGGGTCCAAACCCAGAGCAAACCATCCAGATTTGGGCTTCCCGTGGTTTCTTAGTTCACTCCTGGCGATAGACGGGATGGCATCTTGAAAGTTATATTATTTTATTTGTTGTTGTGTTTTATGTTCTTTTATGTTGTGCTGGAATATTACTTGGACGAGATTATGGTTTGCGCTGTTGGCTTTTAAGTGATATACCGTTAACTAAACTCGTCGTTTGGGTAATATGTTGAGTGACGAAATCTTCGTAAAGCGCTGTTAAAAAACTATTGAATTGCGAGTTGTTGAGTCTGCGAAGATCCTCCATATGACTGCACGTTTGTTCGCCACGTCTCCAGAGTAGAATAATGTATTTCGAGTCTCACCTGTCAGTTGAGATGAGCTCTTTTATTTCTTTTGATACAATGCAATATATCTATAGAGCTGTAGTAGTTTCATTAACGAGAACAATAGTCCGAAGCACAATATTCGGAATAATTAACATCCCAGATAACAACAGAAGCTATATTTAAATAAGAGATGATAGTATCGTTCATATCTCTCTGTGAGATTATAGCGTGTTTCATTCCTACATACATCGCACAATGTCAAACAGTCATTTCAGTAATAAAATTGTTCTCATTCATTTGTGACATTCCAATGGTCTCTCCAGAAGTGCAGCAGAGTGAGGCATAAAACGATGTTGAACTCTTGCACAAACCTTTTATAGTTCACAATTTTAATAACACTTTGTTAAGTTCTTTCAACCTTTTTTGTTGCACATCACTGGTATTACATTTTTGTCCAATTGAGCATTGTTCATGTTCGACATGTCAACAATTATAGTTTTATCTACATCTATATTTACTTGTGACGATGTAGATTCAGTGTTGTGTAACGTCCACTACGTTCCATTACAGTTCTCAACAATGGAAAGACTACCCTGGAATCTAGCTCACCTTCTCATTCGAGTACTGATACCCGGAGAAACCAGAAAAAAACGCATCGTGGCCTTCAGCATTGAGAAATGCAATGAATGTGTCACTGCATATGAGTAACACATGAATGAGTCTAGATAGATCGTGTTCGATTACTAGATTTCACTGAGGTTTTCTATGTCTCTCTTTCACTTCTTAGACATATGTCTTGTGTAGTACAGAATTTACAATCTTCTAAATGTATACAGCCATTGTCTTCTGGTGCCGTCCTGGTGTGTAGGTGGTGGCCGATGATGAAGTTGACGGGTTGATGCCGTTTCATTTCAAGATGCACAAATTGTATCTCTAAAAGGGTTTTGCAGTCAAACAAATGTCACATGTAATTACAAACTACGTGGGAAAGTTAATTCAACGGCAATAGCGAACTTTTTAAACCTTATCAGGATGTTCATAGTGCCAATAATACAGATGATAAATACAATGCTTTCCTTAATACGTTTCAGGCTTTCACTAAAGAAAAGAAAATGTGACCCCTTATTACGTACCCTCACACTCAGAGTTGAAATATTAAAAGTGTTGGCTGGTTTCATTGTCTAGGGTTGTTGAATAACAGGGAAACAATAGATTCCTACTTCACGTAATTAGGTATGAGCAACAACATAGCTCGCAAGATATTCACTTCTGAACTCATACTACGTCTTCACTGCAGAAGCCACGGGAATATCAGAAGTGCACCAGTTGACACTACGAACTATGTCTATCTCCCGCGACCATGCGCAAACTGCTCAACCCTCTCCAAGTATTTCCTGCGACTGTTCGTCACGCCTTCCCGTCCTGCACTCCACCGTGTCCTGTACCACCCCATGCTCCTCCCACACTCCCACACTTCCATACAGCCTCTCCACTGACTTGGGAAGTCGCCTACCATAGTAATGAGCGCTGTGATTGGCTAAAGCGCTCCCACCATGTCTCCAAGTCAATGCACACTCCCAAACATATTGAAACACATACTAAATACTGGATTTACATTTAAAAAACTTGAAATTAAAAAAATCTTCCTACGGCTGGACCATAAACAGGCTCTAACATACATTATTAAATACATAAACGAATCAAAGAAATATATACCAAAGGGATAGAAACAAAAGTAGGGCAGTAGCCTAATGTCACTGTGCTTTCTAAAACACAGTAAATATTTGACCAATTTCTTCTTTAATAGTATATATCGGATATAAACAAAAACATAGACGAATAAAGATATTTATAAGGATGCTGCTACCGTTTTTTCGTGTAACTGTGGAGTACTTATGGCCTGACGGAACCAATAGTAATATGCCACTCTGACCTCCAATAAATCATGTACTATTCAAGTTACATGCTTGTAATTCATACCAATTTAGGCTTACACTAATAGCTTTTTAAAGACATGTTAATCGACAAATTCGGATGAACCGTTTAGATTTTAGAAACTCGGTGCTGGGTGTTACTTGTATAATTTACAGTCAGATACTAAACTTTAAACCAATAAAGATATTGAAAGCCTGATTACACCATTAGAATCATCGTGCAAATAATGGTAATATACATGTTTATTTTTAAGGTATCATGATTCTTCTGGCTATTATTAATTTCTACATGAACTGTGTAATATCTGCCATTATGATTTCACAAAGTCCGCCATCTTTGGCACTCCTGGAACAGACATATCCTTCATCAACACAAAGCACAGTCCTCGACACAGCGTCAACATGGAATTCCCAGCCACACGGTAGGCCTGGACCACGTGCTTGGGCTTGCAATGCCACTACCCAAATTTACTGTTTTATTATTAGACCATGCACCATCGGACTTTCGGAAAGCGGCTCTCGCGTGTAATGGGTTTGAATAGACACCATATGGTGATCCAACTACTACGCGGAATTTTTGGAATATATAATGATAATGGCACGTAAAAAACTTAATTTTACGTCTATATTTGATTATTAGTAGCACTGATAATCTCTTTGAAGTGACTGAACAGGGAGCACTTAATTCTGTATGTTTGGTATTGCCAGCAGGAGGACATTTTAAAACAATACCACAGCCCGAAATCGTTTCACAATACATAAACACATATGACAAACACTTGAACTTGTTTTAGGTTAATGAAACTGCACAAACTGTAATTACTGAATTTAATGTTATTCAGCTTGCATTGCGCTGAAGGCACAATGTTAACTGTGGTGGCATTAATTTCCTTGAACGCTTACTTAAAGGACAACATAGATCTGCTTGTCAATACAGTTACTGAAAACACTAATTGAGATCACGGTGCTCGGACGGAACCGAGTAATTTTTGACTATGGCAAGGTACTGAAAAGCCACCACATCGAGATGGATAGTAAATAAGGTGGCACAGATCTTCCATCCGCTGCATGAAGCGGCGTCTGCTGGCAATTTCGGCGTTAATTCCGACTATTTTCTCTTGTAATATACGCCGATACTCACCCACCATAACTTTTCACTGATGTTGCAGCACATACAAATCACTAGATATGGGGTAATAATGAGCTATTTCCTTTAAATAATTGATTGCACTCGGGGAATGCAATTTAAATCACAAAATTGTTATTGCCTCCATATTTTACACACTGTAGAGAACTTGGTTTGACTATTAAACAAAGTGATTCACAAAATATAAATGTACTGGTAATGGCGCCGGTATAACAACCACTGTTCATAATAACTTCTAGTTCGTTGCCTTATCAGTTATTGAGATCGCAATACGCCGTTGGATGCGGCTACTGGTCCCTTCACACCTCGCCGTTGGCACAAGCATCTCGTCGCAATTAACAAAGCATTGCACCATGCAGTGCCATGTACCTCAGAGCGGGAAACCGTACTATTTTGCCGCTCACAGCCCATCTCCATCGAAATACAGCATCTTACAAGCCTTAGTATCCATTTAGCTTGTAGCCATACCATAAACGAAGTCCATATCTGTTTTCAGCTCACTTCTCACTGGTCTGTTAGCAACGTTACCGTAGTACACACCGGCAGTCACTTTTACGCCACTTAACACTTGTGCCTCAGAGCTACGCCAACATACTTCTTCCGGCAGTATTACCCGCCAACCTGTACACTGTTCTCATTCTTGGGGATTCCCCCCACACCTAAACATTATTTTACATTAGGCCAAGTTCTCTATTTACAATTAAACATACCATAGCATTACAATATTCAATTACAGTCATTTTCATATATTAAAGTAATATTGCATTTATATTTTTACTACACGCAACAATACTATTTAGTTTAATTCTTTTGTTATTTTGCTGTCAGAGTGGAGCACAAGCCAGAAACTCTCTCCCGCATAGCGTTCTTTAATTTGGCTGCCACCAGTCGGAAGCACTTCCTCTTTGCCTTCGATTCTGGCCCACAGATTGCATAAGCGTCCACATTCTCTACCGTTGCTCCTTGGCTATGCCTGGCATTCACTAGACGGCACATTGTCACATTACAGGCTATCCCTCTTGCTCTGGTTAATGTTCGGCACCACGCGGTTGATGATGAGCCACGGTCTGCCAAGCGGCCCAGGCGGCCACTCCAACTCTAAACTTCGAATATTTTCAGGACGCCACAACTCGCCCATTACCTCACAACATTTCTCATGCTCTTTGAGAGTTGCTTTCCATTAGAACGTTCTAAACTGGGTTATAACTATAATAGGTAGCCTGGGTTGCTGACTAGTGGGATAAGGATTGTAGAACAAAGTGGGAATGATATCAAAATGTTAGAAGTAGTCACAACCACGCTACAGTAGCCCATTACAAATAGTACTGTAAGGTGCTTAAAAATGTTGTTAGGAAGGCAGAGACTATGTGGTATACAAATAGAGTAGCTAATTCAAAGGATAAAACTAAAAGCATATGGTCAATTCTGAAGGAAGTGTCTGGTCAGCAGCATAAGGTCGACGATATAAAGTCAGTTTCTAGTAGAAATATTTCTGGTACTGATAAATCAGATTTACGTACAGTATTTAACAATCATTTTGTGAGAATTGCTGGTGAAGTAAACAAAAATTAAGTTTCTACAGGGCAAATTTATTTCCAAGATTGATGTCTGAAATACTCCTCTGTGATACAGACAAGGGGGAAATTGAGTCAATTTTTAAATCACTGAAGACTAAGGACTCTCATGGATATGATTGAGTGCATAGCAGAATATTAAAGTACTGTGCTGCACATGTTATCCCTGTATTTAGCCATATTTGTAATTTTTCCTTTAGGAATGGTCAGTTTCATGAACAATTAAAGCACTCACCAGTAAAAGTGCTTTATAAAAAGGGAGAGAGGGATAATATAGACGATTGTAGACCTATTTCTATGCCATCAGTGTTTGCTAAAGTTACTGAAAAAGCTGTGTATGTAAAGATAATTGATCATTTTATAGCACACAATTTGCTATCAAATTTACAGTTCGGCTTTAGAAGTCGCTTAACAACTGAAAATGCTATATTCTCTTTTCTCTGTGAGGTAATAGATGGGTTATACAAAAGGTTTCGAACGCTAGCCATATTTTTTAACTAAGGCGTCTTATTGTGTTGATCACAAACTATTGCTCCAGGAGTTGGGCCATTATGGAATATGGGGAGTAGCTCACAATTCGTTCACCTCTTTAGCAGCAGACAGCAAAAGGTCATTATTCACAATGTTCAGAATGGCTGTGATGTGGATTCTGAGTGGGGTACAGTCAAGTGGTGGGTGTCCCAGGGATCACTGTTGGGGCCACTCATGTTCCTTATTTATATAAATCATATGCCCACTAGTATTGTGGGTAATACTAAAATATTTCTGTATGCTGATGACACTAGCTTAGTAGTAAAGGAGGTTGTGTGCAACAGTGGCTCGGCTACAAATAGTGCAGTTCATGACCTACGTTCATGGCTTGTAGAAAATAAACTAACGCTAAATCACAGTAAGACTCAGTTTTTACAGTTTCTAACACACAATACATCAAAACCTGACTTTTAATTTCCTGCAATGGACATATGATAAGTGAAAGTGAACAGTTCAGTTCTAATTTCTAGGTGTTCAGAAAGATAGTAAACTGTCGTGAAAGCCCATGTTCAGGATCTTATCCAAAGAGTTAATGCTGGCATTTTCACCATTCGAACGGTATCTGAAGTAAGTGATCTTTCGACACGAAAATTAATCTACTTTGCTTATTTTCATTCGCTTATGTCGTATGGTATTATATTCTGGGGTAACTCTTCCCATTCTAGAAGGATATTTTTGGCTCAGAAACTGGCGGTTCGGGCAATAAGTGATGTAATTCGCGAGCCTCTTGTCGACCCTGTTTACGAGTGTGGGTATTTTGACATTGGCCTCTCAATATATATATTCCTTACTGTCATTTCTTGTTGGCAATATCAGCTTATTCCCAAGAATAAACAGCTTTCACTCAGTTAATACTCGCCAGAAATCAAATCTGCATTTGGAGCGGACTTCCTTAACCCTTGTTCAGAAAGGTGTGTAGCATACTGCTGCATCTATTTTCAATAAGCTATCATTTGAATTCAAAAATCTTAGCAGTAATCCACGAGCTTTCAAATCTAAACTGAAGAGTTTCCTCATGGGTCACTCCTAAAATTAAGCTGATTCTTGTTGTAGTGTTGATTTCGTTTACTTAAACTTATGGATTGACTTTTTTCGTGTTCATAAACAATTTATTTTTATCTGTTATTACTTTTATGTTGTAATTTCATGTACTGACAGGTTCCATGATCTTGGAGATTTGCTTCTCAATTTGGTTCTACAGAACTTGACGTGTAAATAAAATGTGTAAATAAAAATGGATCATATTCGCAGATTGACCCTTCCAGGATGGGCGTTGGACATGGATCTCATGGATCTTAATCTTCCTTCGGGTTGGTACGGGAATCAGCTCGAGGATGAGAGCATTGGAATTTTTAAAAAGGTATGTTTGTACATCTGTCAGAAAGGGTTGAGACTCTCCATTCTCATACAGCGAATCCTTAGAAATTCGGATTCCGAGTTTATATGCGAGAATTTAAATAATAACAACAAAATCACCTTATATTAACTCGTCCGCATAAATCATTGAAAACTTCAGATCACACAGATGTTTCGAGTATTTTTTTAAAAACAATGAATGTGTTTATCAAAGTTTTAATTAATGATTATAGCACACCACTCGTAGAAATGTGATGTTCTATTGTAACACGTCTGTTCATAGGAGGTAGTGCAAATAGATTCGATCACAATCCATGACCCTAATTGAGCGTTCATCAGGGAGCACTTTACGTGACAGCACAATCATCACAAAATTACAGACTAAAAAGTCATGTAGAAACAACAGTTTAAATAAAATTTGATGTTGATCAATGCACAAGGGTCGTACACATAAATGTGTGTTTGAAAGTCACTGCACAGGAAAGCAGTTGTTCTTTGTAAACACTGTGTCCCAATCTCCTTAGAAAACAGATAGTCCAACAGTCGTTTCTGTTCATGCACGTTATAACATTGTGTGTGTGTGTGTGTGTGTGTGTGTGTGTGTGTGTGTGTGTGTGGATACATGCCTCATCTTATTGGCATGGGTTTCCAACACGAAAGACACAAAACAGCAAAATAATACGCCCAAAGGAGTCTAATAGACACATCGCGAATCTGCATACATTAGCAATCGGTAGACACCACTATTATTGAAGTATATCATGTTTACGTAAGTGTTTATGTCTGTGCGTGCGCTATGCAGGAATAAACCACTAGCATTCTTTTCGTAGACAGTGAGAAGTTATCTCTAATTACCTAATATTAAAGAAATAAAAAAAACATATCATTTTTGCATGCTGGTAGAAACAATTAAACCGAATGAACATAGAGTTCAAACAACATAATATCTCTATATGTAAAAATTCATTTCAACTAGTGAGCGTCATTGGGACTAAACACTAGTACAAAACTTATATTTAAACCTTTACTTAAAATTATTAGGCACTGATTACATCAGTTCTTTGTATGGTAAGGTTTCAGATCGAGATGAGGGTACATTCCCTTCACTTTGTTATTCTTCGAGTGGCCTAATATAGCCTCCTGGATTACGTATAGAAATTATCGTATAAGGTCCTGAGTATACAAGTGATCATTTCATATTCTTTTTAAGCAAGGATGGTTTTGGCTGGGTCTTTAGTAGTACTTTTGTGCCCACTTGATATGTGTGTGTTTTCTGTTCATAATAATTTTTCCTCTCTTGAGCTTTTCTCTTCATTGTGGCTAATGCCCGACGAATCTTGGCTTCCCAAGATTCTTATAAAGTATGTATCTTTGGTAAAAAATTAATCCACTCATTGTTCTCTTTCTTATTCATCATTAGTTCTGTTGGTGCAGACTCATTTGATGAATGCGTTAAATTGTTATAAAATTATTCAAATTTCTGCAGATTATCCATCCACTATGCCTGTTTATGGTGGCAATATGTTCTAATATATCTATTTATTTCACGAAAGAACTTCATAATCGGGTTAGCTTCCAGGTGGAATCTGGAAATTAAAATTTGTGTAACCCTGTTGTCTCGAAATATATTCTCATCTTTGTCCTGTAAAATTGGCTATACTGTCAGACAACAAAACGTGTGGCTTTCCAATATGCAGAATGTAATTCGTCGTACGTCTGTGATGACGGACTGTGCAGTACATGCCTTGATTAGATATGATGTTACATGTTTAGTGAATAGATCGTAGAATCCGACAATGTATTTGACCTTCCCTCTAGCACGAGACAGAGGTCCCATTACATCCACGATGACAACACGTAGCGGCTCTTCAATAAAAATTGAATGTAATGCTCCTCTGGCGCTATGGTTCGAAGATTTTGCCTTCTGACATATTTGACACTTCTTGATTATGCTTTGCGCAATTCTTCTTAGACTGGGAATATGTCAATACCTTCTTACCTTTTCTGAGCATCTATATACTTCACAATGTCCCTAAACTATGTGTGTATGCCATATTAATTTCTGAAAATTGCCTTGTGGAATGCAAACACACCAACTGTTTGACTGAGAATATTTCCTGTGAAATAAGACACAGCTCATTTATCCTTGGTGAATTTTCTGCCTGATATTTCTGAATGACATGATTCCAATGACAATCTGTTCATTGTAGTTGTACCATGTTCCTGCACATTCTAATACACTCTTCGATTTCCGACGTCCATTAATAAAATTTTAAATTCTGTTGTTTGGTCTTCCATTTTCACAGCTTCGATTAGTCCTTCTTGTTGTCTTGATAGGGCACCTGCAACGTTCTCTCTGCCATGGATATATATATATATATATATATATATATATATATATATATATATATATATATATATATAAAATTTCAAAAAGGTATTCCTGTAGAATAAGCGTCCATCTAGGTAATCAAGGACTTAAGAGCTTGCAATTACTCAGAAAGCTTGCTGGCTGGTGATCACAATATATTCTAGTACATATTTCTGCTAGATAATAACGAAATTTTCGAAATACCCGTATAAATGCCAACGCTTCCAATTCTGTAATCGTATAAGCTCGTTCACAGTTAATGAGCGTTTGACTTGCAAAAAATATGGCACAAAAGGTATGTACTAGCTGGATATGGAATAAGCAAAGTCGTAATCGTTACGACGATGCATCATCAACCCAAAATCTAATATCATGTCTTGATGATGTAAGACAGGTGCGTTGACAACAGTGGTTTTAATATTGTTCGATGCTACCTCACACTCATGAATCCATTGATATGACATTTCCTTCTTTAGGAAAGACAACAATGCTTTTGAATTTAAGACTTGATTTGGTATGAAGCAACTATAACATGAAGCTAATCCTAAAAATGCCTTTAATTGGAGTCTATTACGTGGTGATAGTGCATTCTCTATTGCACTAATTGTTTTTTCGTAGGTCAAATCCCATATCATATGCCCTAGGAAGTTGATATCAGTTAGTGCAAATTATTCAAATTGCTGCAGATAATCCATTCACAATGCCTGTTTATGGTGGCAATATGTTCTAATATATCTATTTCATTCACGAAACAACCTCCCAATCGGGTTAGCTTCCAGGTGGGAGCTTCTTGAGGTTGGCAGTCACTCCTGATGGTCAGAAATTCTCCGGCACTCATCTTAAATTCTCAAAATATTGCTCCCAAATAGGTTTTGCAATTAACATGTCATCGAAAAATGGTGTGACCAAATCACGTAATTCAGATCTGAGACGGCATCTAGTGCAGAAATGAATCATCCGAGCTCGCAGTAAGACTGAATGATAGTACAGTAAACTGGTAACTGCGCACCAAGTAAAGGTAGGTGGTATACTTTCTTGATTCCAAGTCTAATGGGATTTGTCAAAACCAGGATCTGAAATCTGTTGTGGAAAAAATGTTGACAACAGGAAATTTTTGTATTAATTCCTCTATATTAGAAGACTGTGTTCCTTCGGTAAGAATGATTTTATTTATTTGTACCACGTGTAATGGACTATAATAATAACTACTGTATGTCTCAGTAATGCTCCAGCTAAGCATTCGCATTATTTCTCAGTTGGTGGCAGACCTTAGCTCCCAAGTAATGGAGTACGTATGTGTGACAGTATTTTTTTGAGGTCTCACATTTAAATGACAGACATATCCTCTTAGAATGCCTGGTTTCTCTTAAAACGCCCTTGCACAACCCTCTAATAATTGTTTTAATTCATAATTTTGCTAAGGAATTAGGGCATTAGATTCAGCTACTTTTGTGTTAATCTGCTCTAATATCCTTAGGCTAGGATTACTAGTCATTGAGTTAGTGATCTTTCTACTATTATTCCGAGTAATGAATTTCATCACAATCCTTTGATAAGAGCGCCCATGCATTTCCCGCTTCAGTACCAGATTAACTGTCAGAGGTTCTCCGTTTATAGTTAACATGAGCTTACTGGAGGGGAAGTCTATTGTTGCAATCATCTTTATCAGTAATTCATACCCCAAAATTAAGTCCACAACAAGATTAGGTACTACTAAGCACGTGCAAGCTATATCTCTATTACCGAGGTCCATTTTGATTCTTGTTTGCAGTTTAACTGAAAGAGAGCGTCCTCCTACAGCACCAAGTATTTTGCAGTTCGCCATGGGTAAGGTCGGCAAATTTGTTCGTTTCTGTAATCTCTACATAAGAAACTTGGAGATAGCATTTACACTTGCGCCTGTGTCTAAGATTGCTATAACATTGACTCCAACAATGTTCATATTAACAACTGCTTGTGGCATGGTTTTCCGTTTAAAGCTGCAGCGTTTGTTACCGTGCAATAATTTGTCCCTATGTCAGCAACATACCTCACCATGTTAATATTACTGTCATTGCCCCATTCACTAACTCCGACCACCCTTTCGGGGCTAAATTTTGTCGCGTTTAGTTTTCCTGCTGTCTATGGTTCGGTGATACTTGTTCATCTGTAACGTCAACAATAATTGGTCACTGATTCCGCCAATTATTACTACTTTCATTTTGATTTGGTGAATATTACTATTCTGATTCTAGTGTGATGTTCCCGGAGTCTGTTGATAACTGGGATATTGTATTCCGGTTGCCAACAATGACCTCTGCCCATAGTAACTCACAGGAACTATCTACTTCCATTTCGCGACAAGATAAACTACATCTAACAGCAACAAACACGTCTCCGCCAATCATGTTTAGCCTATCCTTTCGGAACACCGTTAGGTTCTGCGCAAAAATTTCGGCCCAGCTTATCTCCAGCTTTAGCCAGCTTTCAAAAAACGGTTCAAAAGGCTCTGAGCACTATGGGACTTAACATCTGTGGTCATCAGTCCCCTAGAACTTAGAACTACTTAAACCTAACTAACCTAAGGACATCACACACATCCACGCCCGAGGCAGGATTCGAACCTGCGACCGAAGCGGTCACGCGGTTCCAGACTGAAGCGCCTAGAACCGCCCGGCCACACCGGCAGGCTTACTCAGCTTCCAGTGCCTATAACGATTTGAGTATCAGTGCTTTCTATTAATGTTTGGTGCTCTGGTATTTTGCCAACACAGCTACGACAATTTACAACTGTTATACCGATGGTTTCTGTACCTACGTATTTCCTGCTTTAGGCCTGTACTCTTTGTGGCTGTAGCCCTTCTTCTGTGATCCCGAGATCCTCTAACCTAAAAAACCACCCAGTCCAGCCACACATCCACTGCTACCCGTATAGCCTCTTCCTACGTATAGTGGACACCAGACCTATTCAGTGGAACCCGAAACCCAACCACCCTTTGGCACAAGTCGAGGAATCTGCAGCCCACACAGTCTCAGAACCGTCTGAGCCTCAGATTCAGACCCTCCACTCGTCTCTATACCAGATGTCTGCAATCGGTCCTGTCGACTATGCTGGAAATGGTCAGCTCTGCTTTCATCTTGCAAAGCAAGACTGGCAGCCTTATCACGTCTGTTAGCCGCTCGAAACCAAAGACAGAGGGATAGAGAAACAATTAAAATCGCTCAAAAGAGGAAAGGCCGCTGGACCTGATGGGATACCAGTTCGATTTTACACAGAGTACGCGAAGGAACTTGCCCCCCTTCTTGCAGCGGTGTACCGTAGGTCTCTACAAGAGCGTAGCGTTGCAAAGGATTGGAAAAGGGCACAGGTCATCCCCGTTTTCAAGAAGGGACGTCGAACAGATGTGCAGAACTATAGACCTATATCTCTAACGTCAATCAGTTGTAGAATTTTGGAATACGTATTATGTTCGAGTATAATGACTTTTCTGGAGACTAGAAATCTACTCTGTAGGAATCAGCATGGGTTTCGAAAAAGACGGTCTTGTGAAACCCAGCTATAGGCACGGGTCCAGAGGTAGCTGCCGTGTTTCTTGACTTCCGCAAGGCGTTCGATACGGTTCCCCACAGTCGTTTAATGAACAAAGTAAGAGAATATGGACTATCAGACCAATTGTGTGATTGGATTGAAGAGTTCCTTGATAACAGGACGCAGCATGCCATTCTCAATGGAGAGAAGTCTTCCGAAGTAAGAGTGATTTCAGGTGTGCCGCAGGGGAGTGTTATAGGACCGTTGCTATTCACAATATACACAAATGACTTTGTGGATGACATCGGAAGTTCACTGAGGCTTTTTGCAGATGATGCTGTGATGTATCGAGAGGTTGTAACAATGTAAAATTGTACTGAAATGCAGGAGGATCTGCAGCGAGTTGGCGCATGGTGCAGGGAATGGCAATTGAATCTCAATGTAGACAAGTGTAATGTGCTGCGAATACATAGAAAGATAGATCCCTTATCATTTAGCTACAAAATAGCAGGTCAGCAACTGGAAGCAGTTAATTCCATAAATTATCTGGTAGTACGCATTAGGAGTGATTTAAAATGGAATGATCATATAAAGTTGATCGTCGGTAAAGCAGATGCCAAACTGAGATTCGTTGGAAGAATCCTGAGGAAATGCAATCCGAAATCAAAGGAAGTAGGTTACAGTACGCTTGTTTGCTCACTGCTTGAATACTGCTCAGCAGTGTGGGATCCGTACCAGATAGGGTTGATAGAAGAGATAGAGAAGATCTAACGGAGAGCAGCGCGCTTCGTTACAGGATCATTTAGTAATCGCGAAAGCGTTACGGAGATGACAGATATACTCAAGTGGAAGACTCTGCAGGAGAGACGCTCAGTAGCAAGTTTCGAGAACATACTTTCACCGAAGAGTCAAGCAGTATATTTCTCCCTCCTACGTATATCTCGCGAAGAGACCATGAGGATAAAATCAGAGAGGCATACCGACAATCCTTTTTTCCACGAACAATACGAGACTGGAACAGAAGGGAGAACCGATAGTAGTACTCAAGGTACCCTCCGCCACACACCGTCAGGTGGCTTGCGGAGTATGGATGTAGATGTAGAATTTCTTCTGATCCAAAGTGACACACATAATTGGTACCGACGTGAGCAACCACCTGCAGTTGGCTGCACCCTGTGCTCTTCATGGCATCTGGCATGACTTCCACCCGGTATGCACACGGTGTGCACATTGGTTTTCTTTCGCTTCTTGGCAGCCATGTCCCTAAGGTGGCCCATAATGCCCCTAACGTTGGAACTCCCAACTCTCAACAATCCCACCCTATTTGATTTTCAGGATCTTGCAGACTGAGAGGTTTCCTCTGAAACAGGACAGGCGACAGCATCTGCCTCAGTGACAGTGTCAGCACCAGACAGCACTTGGAACTGGTTTGTCATACTAACTGGGGAGGCCATACGTGCGGCCGCCTGGCAAGTCTTTCACCGACTGCTACGCCCCGGGGCGATCTCCCACTCGATTATAGGTGAGGGGTCAGCCTCAGTGCGAGCAGTAACTGGCCTGGCCACCGGTGAGGACCGATAGGAGGACTTGGACGTGTTGGACGTCCGCTGGATCCCCACAGACGGCCCACAACAGTGGTGCTCATCCACTGCAGGCTCAAGCTGTGTAACCGTAGTCACCACAGCCTGAAGCTGAGATCGAAGTTTCACCAACTCGGTTCTCATTCGCACACAAAAATCGCATTCCCTGTCCAAATTAAAGACCGTGGAAAACTAAATCATGCAGATAAACGGACTATCGGCACGTACAACCTGACGAAAACGCAGGAACTGTGTCTAATAAGTTAGATTAATACGCAGATATCAAAAACATAACTGTCGAAGCACTCAGGTGAAACTAAATAATTCGTCCCTGATTAGGAACTTGTAATATGTCACAAAGTCGGTTTACTTTCCTACGCAAACGGAAACACGAGACGTGTGGCTATTAGATATTAAACAAACATACAGAGACAGTTAAAGCTAGTTGTGGATGACATTGGAGTTGTCATCCGTGCAAGATTGGAGACTCATCTGGTGATCTAACAGGCTAGATGTCGACACCCTGTAGAGCATTTTGGATTATAACATCCTTATATGGGTGTGCGTTATCTTGTTGGAAAACACTCTCAGAATGCTGTTCATGCATGGCAGTACAACAGGTCGAATCATCAGACTGACGTATAAATTTAGAGTCAGGGTGTGTGGGATAAACACGAGAGCGCTCCAGCTGTCTCACGAGATCGCACCCCAGACCATAGCTCCACGTGTAGGTTCAGTGTGTTTAGCCCGCAGATAGGCTGGTTTGAGGCACTCACCTGGTCTCCTTCTGACCAACATACGGCCGTCACTGGCGCTGAGACAGAACCGGCATTCATCAGAAAACTCCGCCTTCGAATGAGCTCTCGTTAGACATCACTGAAGCTGCAAACGGCGGTGGCTTGGGGTCAGTGGAATGCACGTCACAGAGCGCCTAGTTCGGAGCTGTCTTTGAAGTAAACGATTTGAAACAGTTCGTTGTGTTACTGTGGTGCCAAGCGCTACTCAGATTGCTGCTACAGATGCAGTACGATGCGCCACAGCCATACGCTGAACACTGCGATGCCCCTCCTGCACACTTTATCTTAATATGGATACGTATTCGTCCATAACTTTTCATGAGCGGCGATCGGACACGTAAATATTCGTGGGCAGACACTAGCGTATAGTAAGTAATCAGCATTCGCTTTACTGATCTCTCTCTATAATGCAGAGCTTGTATTTATCACACAAATAAAATTTTGTTTAAAGGAACCGAAAACGTAACGTTATTAAATAGACTGAAGAGGAGGGCACAAATGTTAACTGACAACACTTAGAGATGATGACGTTTCACCGCCAAGGAATAAAGTGGACACCATACACCTAATGAGTTAATTAGCGGGAGAAAGACTACTTTCATCTGCACAAAACATCTCGATTGTAAACATGATATAAATTAACGTACTGTGAATTAATCAGTGAACATAACCTGCTCAGCATCGAAGATGCTTAGCTACTGTAATGGTGCTTTTATTAGTCATACACCTAGTAATCATTACTCTCGTATTACTTTACAATATCGGATCACTCTGTATAGAAATGTGCTTGTAATTATTACTAAAACAGTACACTTTATGTCGAAACAAGCCTGCAATGATGTGAGTACATATTAATTGAATAAAAAACGCTGTATGCATCACTTTATCAAACTGGAAATTACTTTCGCCACAAGCAAATAAATTTATGAAATCGTGTATTCTGAAGTGCCACCACAGTAATTTTCTGTGTAGGTAAGGAAATTGCACAGTATGTTTTGGTATCTTCTGCTGCAACACTGTATCCAATTTGTATTGACATTTATAGTAAAATAGTTGGTAGAGATTCTTGGCCAACGCTGCGATGTTTTACTCAGTAACACAAATTTAGAACATGTTATATTTATCACCAACTCAATTATTTTCACAAAAACATAAAGAAGATAAGATTTACAACATACTGTCCCCGCATGAAACTATTATACACTGATACACTGAATTGCACCAATATAAAGATGTAGTTTAGTCTTTTCACAGTTGGTGAGCACTGCTTATAGCCTCAAGCGAGTATTGCTACAGTACGATGAAGTTGCAGCTTTTAATTTTTGCTTAGATGTCGCAGTACTGTCTACCGTCATACTTCGCCAGGACAATAGATCTCACTGCACCGTAATGCATGTCATAAGTCAGCATACAACTTGAAACTAGCCCACAAAATATTTATAATAACCACCTCTCGTTCCTTGAATAAGAGCTGCTTAAAGCACTGCATAATTAATAGTAGCAACTTTATGTCGTCCATACGAGGCTTTTATAACAATTATGCTGGATTTTACCATCACAACATAATATGCGAGGGTTGCCCAGAAAGTAATGCACCGCATTTTTTTTTCTCAGCCGAATACAATGATACGAATGCGAAACCTGACAAGTGTATTATTTGAAATCTTCTGAATGAGGACGTCAAGTTTTCGTCACTTTCGACGGATAGCGTAGCTGCAGGACTGTTTCAAAATTTCATCCATAGGTAATGTACGTTAGAAGCAATATGCCGTCATTGAACTTCTCACTGCAGAGAAGGAAATTGTGGGGAATATTCACAAACGCTTGTGGGAAGCATATGGAGCATCTGCTGTCAACAGAAGTACAGTTAGTCGCTGGGCACGGAGGGTGAGGTCCACGATTTGCAGTGGTCCGGTAGCCATCTACAGCTAACACACCTGACATGTTGCAGCGAGCTGATGTTGTTTGCCATTCGTGGAAAATATTTTAAGGTCGATGAGGAGGTGATTCAGACAGTGAAGCACTGGCTCCGCCACCAGGACAAATATTGGTACCGACAGGGCATACACGCCCATGTTTCGCATTGGAGGAAGGCCATAGAATGGGATGGAGCTTACGTGGAAAAATAGGGTGTATAGATAAAACACTGTTCTTTTATTTGTGTAACTCTAATTACGTTCAGTAAAGAACTGTTGAAAAAAAATGATGTGCATTACTTTCTGAGCAACCCTCGTGGGTGTTCACCATTTCACATGTACCTCGAGACTGTCTTTCACTTCTATTTAGAGAATATTCTAGTGAGTAAAAAAGGCAGTAATTCCGGTACCGCCGTCCGGGATGGCCAAGCGGTTCTAGGCGCTTCAGTCTGGAACCGTGCGACCAATGCGGTAGCAGGTTCGAATCCTCCCTCAGGCATGGCTGTATGTGATGTCCTTAGGTTAGTTAGGTTTAAGTAGTTCTAAGTTCTAGGGGACTGATGACCACAGAAGTTAAGTCCCATAGTGCTCAGAGCCATTTGAACCAATTCCGCTCACAAAACACTTCTGCAGTGAAGTCCCTACTGCTTATGCCTTAAAACTAAAGTCATGACACCATACATTTGTATATACGAGAGTGAGTCAAATGAAAACCTTAAATTTATAATAACAAATCGAAATTTCGCGCCGTTATCCTGTAAGTTGGTAAGCGTACTACAAACAGCGTGCAGTATGGCCTGTAGGTGACAGCATAGTGCAGATGCACACATACCGTCGCAGTATCAGTTTAAAGATGGCCGCCCCACTTGCGACTTGCACCAGGGAAAAACAGCGTTCTGTTATTCGGTTTTTGCATAGTGAAGGTATGAAACCTATTGAAACATATCGACGAATGAAGGTTCAGTACGGTGATGCATGTTTGTCACAGACGCAAGTCTACGAATGGAGTAGGAAGTTCGCAAATGGTGTGACTTCAGTGGAAGATTCTCCTCGTCCAGGTCAGGCACAACGAGTTGTGACTCCGCAGAACATTGCAGCAGTTGAAGCCATGGTGAAGGAAAACCGCCGAGTGACACTGAATGACATTCCAGCATGTTTACAGATTAGTCATGGGTCAGCACACCACACTGTGCATGATATGCTCCAGTTTCACAAAGTGTCTGGAAGATGGGTGTCACGGCAGCTGACTCCTGAAATGAGAGAACGACGTGTTAATGCTTGTGAAGAACTTCTTCGGTGCTTTGAACGAGACGGTGATGGATTCCTTGTAAGAATCGTTACTGGGGGCGAAACCTGGGTTCACTTCCACCAACCGAAAACGAAGAGAGCGAGCATGGAATGGCGCCACTCCTCATCACCAAAACCAAAGAAGTTTCGAACAGAACCATCAGCAGGGAAGGTTGTGCTGACTCTCTTTTGGGACGAAAAAGGCGTCATTTTGGAGCACTACATGCCTAGAGAAACCGCTGTCACCAGTACATCATACACAGATCTCCCAAAAACTCATCTGCGGCCTGCAATCAAATCAAAACGACGTGGATTGCTGTCAGCAGGTGTCCTTTTGCAACATGACAATGCAAGGCCTCACACTGCCTGTACAACAGTTGCAACAATCACAGACCTGCATTTTCAGTGTCTTCCTCATCCACCATACTCACCAGACCTTGCCCCAAGTGATTTCCATATGTCTGGACCACTCAAAGACGCAATGGGAGGAAAGAAGTTCCGTTCTGATGAAGAGGTACGCCACGCAGTGCACGAGTGGTTGGGCAGACTACCAAAAGAATTTTTTTCTAAAGGAATCGATGCACTTTGTAAGCGCTGGAGCACTTGCATTGAGCGTGGGGGAGATTATGTTGAAAAGTGATACAGCTTTGTACCACTTCTGCACAATAAATGATATTTTAAAAAATATTCAAGGTTTTCATGTAACTCACCCTCGTACATAAGTCCACGACAATTACAATGATAATAGTAGATTTACAAAATATGTAGAACAATACACAAGTCATTATTTAAACAGTAAATTTCAGAAATATATCTACGGTGTAAGATTACTTATTTATTTGTCTGTTAGCAGCACTGTACAGTGTGTTAGGTGCACTCAGTTTATTACAAAGTGGTAATGATACGTACCTTCCATTTCACCATGAGTTGTCCAACAACAACACGAGATGAAATGCCATAGACCAGTGTAGATATGTCACATTATGTGGTTGGTTAAATGTTTGCGCATTGTGCTGACTACAAACTTGTTATTAGAATTCATAACAAATTTGCCCAACAGTTTTATACAAAGTGTTACACTAATGAGTATTTGTCAATTTGATCAAACAACTAGTATTTACAGACCAATTATATTATTTGTACAGTTATAGCTACAGTTGCTTAAAGAAAATATGGATTTTATCAAAATTTGTTACTCTTTGAGTGCCTTTGTATCTGTTTCTTTAAAATAAAACATTTTGTCCATTCATGGTACACACCACTCTTACATACAATATTTCAACAATAGACATAACATTTCATAATATGTCAATAAAATAAATCCCATATTACTTTATATCTTTCCTGATGAATTTGAAAATTAGAAAAAAGTAATATTTCTATTCTCTTAAGTTTTTATCCAGTAACATTTCACTCAATAACATCTTCACTAATAGCACTAGTTATATGAACTGTACAATCACAGCATCAAATTAACCTTAACATCTATATTTTTGTTGTGTTCTTAACCTACACAAATGTACCTATTGTATGAATCATATTAAAATCTGCTTTAATTACTATTCATTTGTTGTTCATTATGGCATGGTCATATTTCTATATCACAGTTCATGTGTATGTGACTGTCCACCACATCTGAAATATTTTTACAATAAGAAAGTCCTTTCTTTCTGAATATTTCTTATTTCAACGATTATTTTTTCTGAATATCTATTACAGTCCCATTCACTACATCTAATTAGTCTGCTACTGTTTCCTTGTTCATTTTAAGGTCCGCCACATTCCTCACTCCATACTTCTTCCTTGTTTCGGGAAATAGGCACTGGAGTGTGGTATATTTGCCACCTCAAAGGGTCTTTTATATGTATGAAAAAATTTGTCAGTTTCAGCTTCCTGACATTTGCTGTCCAAATAAAGACTTTATCTTTGTTTAATAAACAGTTGAGTGCTGAACTGTTAAAAGCTAGCACAGACACATACTTCCTATAAAAACTGCACAGCCCTAGGAACGATTTCCTGCATTTTAGAACTGCAAATTCTTTAATAGCCTTCATTTTTTCTGGGTCTTTCTTGATTCCTTGACTTGATATCAAGTATCCTACAAACATAATTTCACTTCTAACAAATTCAGATTTCTTGAACCTTAAAGTCATTCCAGCTTTCCACAAAGCCTGGAATACTTCTCTTAGTAAATTACAATGTTCCTCCCAACCTTTTGCAGCTATCAAAATGCCATTAACGTAGACTGTAATTTTATTAGACAGATCTTTGCGTATTATTCTGTCTAATCCAAATACATACTAATATATTGAGCCAAATGGCACTTTCTGACAATTAAAAAAACAGTATAATTTCTATGTTTCTTAGCCAGTGGGATCCACCTGTGCTCAGTGGTTAGGTCGAGACTGCTCTAATACTTTATTCCATTATACTTTTGAATTGTTTCATCCAACCTACTAGTTCTGTCACATTCCCGTTCAGTAATAGCTTTCAGCTTTCTCGCATCTAATGCTAATCTCGTCCCACCATTTTTTCTTTCCAGTACACATGCGGTTATTATAACTGATGTCACTCCTTTCTATCACTCCTAGTCTCTCCAATCTATCTAGTTCTTCAGCTACAGCTTTTCGTCTGGTTACTAGGGTATCACAAGGTTTTCTTTAAGAAGGTTCATGTGGTTTGCACTCAAATCCAGTCGCTCTCACTGATTGCTCTGAAAAAACTCCCTCGTTGTCTGTCAGTATTGGATACAATGAAGACTTTTACTCCTCATAAGTTTCAGTAATTTCACTAAGTTTCTGCATAAACATCTATTCTTTGGTTTGGGGATCATTTTTACTTTTTATAGTTTGCTTGTATTCTACATTGCCATAGTAATCCCCACAGGGTGCTTCCATAACCATCAAACAGCCTAATGGTTTAGTATCATCAGTAATGTGTCCCATAAAATTTACCTTCTGTTCTTTACCTAAATATTTGAAAGACATCAGAACCAGATCACAATTAATAACTAAGTGGTTATCACTCATCCAATCTACGCCGGGAATAATATCCATATTTAAATCTTGGGTCACTAAGAATATGCTCTCTAACCTACACGCCCCAATTTTGAATGAAAAATACACTAGTCTCCGAATGGGCTACCTTAAATTTGCTGTAGCACTAATTATCTCTGAAACAGATAGAGATGTACTCGAAATTTTGTTTCCCTGAGCTAAATGTTTCCATAAACTCTCTGTAATGCCTTTTACACTTTCTGTGTCTAGCAAGGCACACTCATTAACCCATGAAACTATTTCAATTACTGGTCGTCCCACTTGGATTGAACTTCCTGTGTCTAGCAAGGCACACTCATTAACCCATTAAACAATTTCAATTATTGGTTGCCCCACTTGAAGTTTCTACTTCCTCTTCCCTTAATAAGTCTTGTTTGCTTGCTTCCTTAGTCCATTCCATTAACATACCATGAACTAATTTATTACTCTTATTGGGTAGTTTCTTCCTCTTGCCTACTTCACATTCATTTAGAGGTTTCTCATTTTCCCTAGCAGCCGATTTTGCTCATCTCACCTGAACTAAATCATTTTTTGTCTGTTGTGGGGTAGGGGGTTCTTCCTTTTCCCTCCTACATACACCTTTGGTGGCATACATTGTTTTTCCCTTTCTGTATTAACTTCTACTAATGAAGATATATCCTCCTCATTTACACTTCCCTCATCAGTATTATCTTCACTATGCTTGTCCTTCCTGATTAAAAGTACCTGCACTTGGTCTTGTGGAGTTTCCTTCTCTATAACTTTTATATTATTTATCTTCTGGGTTTCCTCCAAGGTTACCTGTGTTGTATGTGATAGACATTCTGTTATCCCTTTACTACTGTCTGCACTAAGTATAGCTTTCCCGACTACTTGCAACTGTTCGTATGCCAGTATTTCCTGACATATTTCTTTATTCTCTTCGATACATTCTACTCCTGTAACCCATCAGATACCAGTTCCCTATTATCATTTATAAGTACATTACATGTTTCAAGTTAATCAACAGTAGCACATATAGTATTAACCTCATCATCCATTACCTCCCTATCACTGTCATTGTTTTCACTCTGATCACTAGAACTATCACTTTCCTCTGATGCTTCACTACAACTCTCATTGGGAATATTACTCTCAATGTTGTCCTCTACATTCAAACTACACCTTTCTTCTATATTCTCCTGCCTGTTCTTTACTTCTTCTCCCTTCTCCTTTCTATATTCAATTACATTTGCTCCTGAATTCCATAATACTCCAACCAAGTGATAATATTCTTCTGTTTGTACATTACCAGCATTATTACTGGTTTCTCCAACAGCATCTGCCACTAGTTCACCAGTGCCACTATCCCCTACTTGCCATATGTATTTACAGGTCTCACCTACTCCCTCATTTGGAACACTATCCGTTCCCTGTAATAAGCTATCTTTAGCTTCATACTCCCCTGCAAGCAAAATAGCACCTATCTCTAAGCTTTTCTTAATTTATCACACGTCCGTATTTCCTTTCATTTAAGCATCTCAGGTAAACCCTGCACCTATTTTAATTTAGGGTCCCACTCTTCCTTTTCCCAGTATTTCATGTCTTTATCAGAAAAATGGCTCAAATGGCTCTGAGCACTATTCGACTTAACGTCTGAGGTCATCAGTCTTCTAGAACTTAGAACTAATTAAACCTAACTAACCTAAGGACGTCACACATATCCATGCCCGAGGCAGGATTCGAACCTGCGACCATAGCAATCGCATCGGTTCCAGACTGTAGTGCCGAGAACCGCACAGCCACTCCGGCCAGCTATCACACAAAGAACAGTACTGTTTATTTCTCTCTTGAGACCCACAATTTATTTTTGTCTTATTATTTTGCCTATCATCATAAGATCTATTTACATTGCACACTCTCTAATTGTACTGTATTTGCTGTTGCAGTGGCTGTTTTGGGGCTAAACTCTCTATCCGTTCCAGCTCGACCCTTCACTGTCGCAGCCTTTCATTTTCCTCGTTATGATCCGCATAATATGACCTATATTGTGACCACCTCTATTTCCACAACCTCTTCCACCTCTCCAACTTCTGTCTGTTCTTACTGCTCTCACACCATATTCCCTATTATCATTTCGGTTACTATCATTATTGTAGTTATTATTATTAGACTTGTTTTTGGTGCTGTGGAATCTGTTCTCATTAGATCTGTTCCACACATCAAATTCACCTAATCTCCTTAAAAATGTGGCTCGGTCACAGTTTCCTAGACTGATATAACCCTCTACACTCCAATATAACTTCCTGCGCAAAACATGCAATAAATGCTCCTCACTTATCTATCCCTAACATGTTCTGCCTTCCTACACAAGCCTTCACAGTATTTTCTCATACTTTTACTTCCCTGGTTTCTATATGGCGGGGCATCTAAAAATTCCTGGTAGATTTCACTCCGTTTACTACTTGACCAAAATTCTTCCTCAAATTAGTTCAAACATTTCTGTAAAGTCTCACATTACTCTGTAGCTTTGACTGCATAGTTACTAGCATCACCACTAAGTCTGTTTTCAGCTATAATAATCCTCTGTTCTTCCCGTAATTCTTGAGGCATCAGTTTCCTACATTACTTCATCAGTGTCACAGGATGTATCTTACTTTTCCGGTCAAATTTTTCTGTTTCTATCCCTAACTGGTTATGGCATGGCCCTCCAAATTTAACATGAGGTACTAACACATTTCTAGTTTATAACACTTTAACCTTTCCCACTAGCATTTTATTATTGTTGCCTACATCATTTAATTTTTCATTTACTGCCTCTCCAACTCCCTTAATTCTATCGTTTCATGGACAGTAGTTTCTATATTATCTATACGTTATTCACAGTTATCTACTCTTTCACTCACAAGCTTCACCTGTTCTGCTACTTCATCCTTTACTGTCTGGTTTTACAAACAATTCTCTCTGTTCTTGTAGATCCTCTTTTAATGATTTATGCATTAACCCTGCTTTTTCATAGATCTTCCTGTCCAGTTGTAGGACCTGTTCTGTTAGTGTTTGCGTTGCTTCAAAATTCTTGGTTGCAAAGCATTGACGGACTTATTTGTGTTGTCAAGGACTGTTTCAATTCATTTAGTTCTGATCTCATTGGCTGCATAGCCTGATTTAATGACTGTATCTTTGGCTCTGTTTATTATCCAAAGCTTGTATTGACTGGCCTAAGTGACTTACAAAAGGGTTCAAATGGCTCTGAGCACTATGGGACTTAACATCTGAGGTCATCAGTGCCCGAGAACGTAGAACAAATTAAACCTAACTAACCTAAGGACGTCACATGCTCGAAGTAGGATGACAACCTGCGACAGTAGGGTCCCAGACTGACGCGCCTAGAACCACCCGGTCACACCGGCCGGCTAATTGACTTACAGTTTGCCTGAATTTCGTATTCACTGTTTCCATAGTTTGATTTTGAAACTGACGTTTTTAGCGAAATTGTGTATTTATTTGTGCTAACATTAAATGTAACATGCCTGTTATTGTATTATTACTAAATGGGTTCATATCTACACCCATATTTACGGTTTCTTCCTCTGTTGGATACCTAGCTACCCCTTCCACACTTCTTTGATCTGACTATTATTTCTTGCTTTGTACTCAAATGTGGATACCTAACGGATTACTCTGAATTTTCCTGGGCAACATCAATCGCCTGTTGTATCACTGTTGAAAGTTCTATGCCCTGCGTACTTAGTGGATTGCCTGTTGCTGTCAAGGTTTGCATTCTCGCCAACTCCATTGATATCGACTACGTCACCCGGTAGTCCTTGCTGTATTCCTTGTGGCTGCTTGTCAGCAATCTTAAAAAGTTTTCTAAAATTAATTAACCAAAATAAGCAATTAATTTTTGTAATTTTATACACCCTTTCGTCACACTCAATTTAGCGTCAGAGAAGCTCCTATAAATTGTTTTCACATGTAACTCCCTTTCCTTTTACTTTAAAAAACGGTTCCTAATAACATTTACTGAATTACGCAAAATTTTTGCAAGACTCGCTCACATGTTCGCTAAACACGATTCCCACGTGAGAAAGTTCTGTCGCAAAGAGGCCACGTGCGATGCCCCTCCCGACCAGTTTATCCTAATACGAATACCTATTCGCCTATAATTACTTGAAAACGAGCGGCGATCGGACTCGTAAATGTTTGTAGGCAGAAACTCGCGTGTAGTAAGTAACCAGCACTCGTTTTACTGATATGTGTCTAAAACGCACAGCTTGTATCTCATCAGAAAAATAAAAATTTGATTAAGGAAATCGACAAAGTAATGTTATTAAAAACACTGAAGAGGAGGGAACAAATATTAATTGGCAACACTTTGAGATGATGACGTTTCACGGCCAAGGAATAAAGTGGACACCATACACGTAATGAGTTAATTAGCGGGAAAAAGACTACTTTCATCTGCACAAAACACCTGTATTGTAAACGTGATATAAATTAATGTACTGTGAACTAATCAGTGAATGTAACCTACTAAGCACCTAAGATGCTTAGCTACTGTAATGGTGCTTTTATTAGTCATATACCTAGTAATCATTACTTTCGTATTACTTTACAATATCGGACCACTCTGTAGAGAAATGTGCTTATAATTATTATTAAAACACTACAATTAATGTCGAAAGAAGCCTGTAATAATGTGATTACATTTTCATTGAATCAAAAATACTGTATGCATCACTTTATCAAACTGGAAGTTACTTTCGCCACAAGCAAATAAATATATGAAATCGTGTATTCTGAAGTGCCACCACAGAATTTTTCTGTGTAGGTAAGAAAAATTGGACAGCACCTTTTGGTGTCTACTGCTGCAACACTGTGTTCAATTTGTATAGATATTTATATAAAAATAGCTGGTAAAGATTCTTGGACAACGCTACGATGTTTTACCCAATTATGCCAGTAATACAAATTTAGAAGATTTTTCATTTATCACCAGCTCAATTATTTTCACAAAAAGATAAAGGTTATGATTTTTACAATGTACCGTCTTCGTTTGAAAATTATACACTGTACAAGATGCTACTTCAGGCGGGTGTAAAATGAATGTGCACAACAGAGAATGGTAAACGCTAAAATGAAGATTTGGCCCTGTCTTACTACCCCATGAAGCTGATCTTAGGATCTCTTAATTCTATAATTTACAATCTAATCATAAACGAATGCTGAAGGCAACTAATACTACTAAATGATAAACTTTGTTCCTGCTTATATCTTTATTGTAGATTACAAAACATCCTTTTTATTACAAAGTTTACATTTTCTAAGTAAAATTACTAATCAATTGCCCAACTCTGCTCCTTATTATGACTGCGCGGTCTAATATCAATAACGCGAAATGACTGACATCATCTACGTTCAAAAACGGCTCAAATGGTTCTGAGGACTATGGGACTTAACAGCTGTGGTAATTAGTCCCCTAGAACTTAGAACTACTTAAACCTAAGGACATCACACACATCCATGACCGAGGCAGGATTCGAACCTGCGACCGTAGCAGTCGCACGGTTCCGGACTGCGCACCTAGAACCGCGAGACTACCGCGGCCGGCCATCATCTACGTACCAAACACTAGAAGACGATACTATCAAAGATCGTATGTACTGCATATGGTGCGTCGAAGTGATGGTTCTCGTAGTCATCTGCGACGATGGAAGAACTCCAGCCACAAATAAACTCTTTCAAACACTAGGACAGCAGAAGGCGGTCCTCTGACTAATATACTCTAATACTGTCTTCTCCTCTCTGTGTTCTACAGACGAGAAACGTGAATTCCCAGCCACAAGGACGGAGTTCAAATAACGTTTCAACGTAGGTATAGGCACAAGAAGTGCTCTCAATGACTGGACGCTGCGTACTCAACGACGTCTTACAACCCGGAGGCGAAGTCTAGAGTCGAATAAGTTCACAACAGTACAGTGCCTAACTGTTCCAACTATAAAATCTTGTGAGAGCAAAGACAGCAAGTCAATAAGAAGCCGATACTGAGCGACCGTCACACATGGGAGCTCAAACCAGAAGACCAAGTCTCTCCAGCGCTGGCTTCCCAGCTAGGCTTGGCTCCACAGCCTCGTAATTTCGAAAACTAAAAGTATTCTCGAAACCACGGAATATACTCCCTCTCTACAGATTCTTCCGAACGCCGACCAACCATATATTAGTCTCTTGTCGTCCAGCGCGGAAAGTTTGCGAGGAAAAACTTGTACTCGTACAATGTCTAAACATTCATGGTGGTGTCTGTTTGTTCTATATCGTGTCTCCCTACCACTTTCGCGCAACGACGCTCTGAGCGTGTTTTTTAGGGAATTAACTACTTTGAACCTGGGACATGTTGCTGGTAAGGAGACGCCAGACCACACATGACAATGTAGAATTCAGAAGAGTTCAGTGAGACTAGCGATTATATAACCAAATACTTAATGATCTCAGCGTCAGCTCCACTACACTCCCTGTAAAAGAATCTTAATACTAACTAAATTTAGTGGAAGGGGTTCAAGGCTTTCCTATTTTTTTAGTTAGCTGGTAAAATAACGTCGAAAAAGCAGTTACGTTTAATATTGGAAATTTTATTCTACTCACAAAACATTGTTTATAAATTGCACTATTGATAAAAGGAAATGTTTCAATACAGGATGGTAAAACCCAACAGCGTTCAACAAAAATGTGAACGAATATTCCCTGAGTAGGTTTCCAAGTTCTACAATGGATCGAAGGATGACCTATGCCATATCACATCTATAATCTAGGTTTAAATTAAGTTTCACAAAAGAGAAAACTATCAAAATGGTCTACAGTGACCCTCAATTATCTTTAATTACTTATCTAACTTGTCATAAATTACAGTAGCTGATGTGGCTTCTCAATAACTATATAAAAGAAAAATCATCGCGTTTCAGATCAGTTCTTCAAGTGGCAAATGTGAACACCATGAGTTTTAATTAACGATCGACACTAGTATTACGCAAAAAATGGGGTGTAACAGATGAGACTTCTGCAGTTCTGAGTGAAGCCTTATGCGCTCAAAAATGCGGCATCGCGTGCGTTCATTACCTTGTCGGTGTTTAGGCAGCATCAGAGCAGCGGCGGGCAGCACAGCTCCGCTCACCTCTCCATCTCGGAAGCAACTCTTTCTTAACTTCTCCTTACTACAATTTACCGATGTTGGTTAAAAAAAAACTATCTGGCTGTGTTTTCATCTGACCAATCAGGGTCTCAATGTTAAACTTAAGCTCCGCCTACAAAAATTCTGTCTATCCAATGAGAAACGTTATACTTTTCGTGGTGGGGCAATGTTTTTAAAGTTTGCAACGTAACAGAGACGCGAAAAAGTCTCACACTAAAACGTGCGGGTAGTAGTCTTACAGGTAGGCTGGCGGCGTGGGTGTCCAGTCCGTCCCTTATCGTAGGGCTTTTCTAGCTTAACACGGTTCTGCTCTCGGCTTCTGTTCTCGTTTCTCCCCTCGGAACTGCATTGGTCTCACGGTGGGAAGGTATGACATGCATTTAGGCATTCTTGTGTTAGTCTGTGGTATTCCATTTGCTCACTCGTTACTCGTATTACTTTGGTTAATTTAATGTCACGATTTATTCCGAGCTATGTGACATACTACTGGATTTGCTTATCATGTCAGGGTTTTCATGTAAGGTGTTGGATTTGCCTGACACCTTACATATCACCACCCTTCGAACTTAATTTTTGCACTGAATTTGGCAATGATTGAATCGTTGCCTAAGACAGTCAAAAATTTTCTAATTTATCTCAATTTTGTTGCGTACTGTTCAGCCATGTTATTCTGTTCTATGCTAGTTTGTATTACTAATTTATATTTTTATATTCTTCCACATTATAATTAAAAATGACAAGAGAAGAATATTTTTTTGCTATTATTAATTTTTAATTATTTCTTTCTTTATTTAAGTGTGAAGTTTGTTTTTTAAGAAGTCTGTTATCGAAAGTGAGGAGTCTTTCACATCGATTTTCTTAGAAATATTGTTTTTATAAATATAGTAATTAAGTAAAATCTATTCCTAACACATTTTCTAAATATCATGTAGAAGTAAAATGTTTTTGTTTCTAGACACTCATTTCAACATTGTTACACTAACAAATAAGAATTATTTCCAAGAATTGCTTTGACAAAGATATATACATACACAAGTATTGAGATATTATCCTAACAAATGGTACAAATGTTAAAAAAATTGTTTTGACAAAGAAATATACATACATACATTTTGAGGTATTATCCTATAAATGGTACTAATGTTAAAGAAAGGGAAAACATCCAACAAGACAATTTTTATTCTTTGTTTTTATAAGGAGAAAATAAGTAAAATATAGTTATTCTTTTATTTTCATGAAAAGAAAATAAGTGGTATATAGTTTCTTTGTATACTGTACATTTCAGAACTAATGACTTATTTTTATCGATAGTCTATTTTTTAGTTAAGTCCATAGTCAATGAGTGTTAAGAAGTAGTTTATTAGCTGTCTGGTGTGTTAGTTTTTCACACGATTCTTTTGCACAATTCCTACATCACATAATTTGATTTCACACATTCACACAATCCTATGAATGTTCAAGCATGAGGTTGGCGAATGTTTTTTCACGAAGGTAATGAACTTGAGCGAGATGGATGTGTGCAAGTATTTGATGTACAGCTTTGTTCGTCGTTCCTTGTTGGCTTTGCAAGTGTGTGTTGCTGTTGTGGAGCTCCCATAATGGAATGGAGCTGTGAGTGCAGTATCTCGTGGTTTACTGGCTTAGTATGCGTGAAAGTCATCGTTATGTGTCGCTGAAAGCGGTCGTTTTTCGTTGTAATACTTCGCAGACGACTAGTTTACAATAGGATAGGGATTTGGGAAGGTATGTCATCTATTCTTCACCCATCTTCTTTCTTGGTCTCAATCTTGCGAATCTTCAACTTCTGTTCTTCCTGCTTTTTCTCTGCTTCTTACTTGCTTTTTGGTTCTTCTCTGGGCAGGGTATGGAAATATTTATTGACAACTAGTCGCTTTGAAGTTCTCCTCCTAGTAACAGTTTGATAAATTCTTTGGGCATGTCATTTTTACTTTGTAGAAGTTTTCTTCAGTTTCGTGCATCAGCGTGCTGTTTAATAGCAGTAATGTGACTTTTATGCATATTTTTTGCCAGTGGTGGCTTGTCAAGCGGTCTTCTCGTCGGGCCGTTTTTTGCTCGCTCCGCTGAGTGGGGGGGGGGGGGGGGGGGGGCGCCCCGGGGTTTACGAGCGGTGAAAATCCGGTGTCCCTGCACGGGTCGCTTCTGGCGTCCCGGGTCTATTCTGGCGTCCCGTGGCGCCTCTGCACGGCTGTCACTGTGCAGCTCCCTGTTCCATCCAAGCAAGGTTCCATCTAGCGGGCAAATTTATTGCCCAATTTCTATACAAGGGCCTTCTGTTGGTCTATGTAGGAATCGTGTCTTGCTAATTACGTCCTTTTCTTTCATAATACATCTCGCGTTGCAACTTGTGGGTCGTTGCATCTGGTCTTTGTTGGAGTTTTACAATGGTTCTAACAAAAAGTTTTACTTATAATCATCTAACATTTGTTTAGTATCTACTTGTTTTACGCCTTCTTAAAAAGCTTTACAAATTTCGGCGCCCTTTCCATGTTACAATTCTAAGATATTTGGAGTCTTAACGTCTACTCAAGAATCCTCAAATTCGTTTTTTATTTTTGTGTAGTGTTGTGGTGTATGGAATTTTAGTATTTCATGCTGTTAGACTATGTATGCTTTATCCCTTCACCTTAATCTATGGTGCTATTGGTGTTATTATTGAAACTATTTTCTTTTTCCCACCTTCCTCTCTCTTCATTCTTCTTTCTCTTGACGATCTTATCTGCAACATAATCTTGAAATATTGTGCTGATTATTTACCAGTAATAAAATTAATCTTCAAACTTTTTGATATGGCTCACATGGTGAAGTCCTAAGGTTTTGCCTGTTTTTGGGTTCATTAGTTCCACAGCATTATCATGAGCAATTCGGCTAAGTATGACAGGTCCTTTGTATGCAGCGTAAAACTAATGTATTTTGTGTTTCTGTTTTCTGGAGAGATGGTGTGTTTTTACAAATACTTTCTGGCCTACTGAGAATGTTCTTTTAATTGCTGTTCTATCTCCTCTTTCTTTTCTTTTAATGGCTGTCTTTCTGATGTTGGAGAGTGCTGTTGCTATGATTTGTTTGTGCTGTCTACGTGGTACAATAGGAAATCTAACATGTTCTCTGGTTATGTTTGGGGGTTCAATATTTTAAGTACAGTAACTGGAGGTAGTAGTGTAGTTCTATGTGGCATTTCATTTATTACTTCTTGAAAATCTTTAAGGTATATATCCCAAGTATTGTGTCTTTTGCCTGCATATAATCGTCATAAAATGCCTATGTCCTTCATAGATCGTTCTGCTGGATTTACGGCAGGTTTGTACTTAGATATGTAGATGGGTTTTATTTTGTGCTGTTTTAACGTGTTCTGCCATTACAGTGATTAGTATTGTGGGCCATTATCAGAAATTATTTGTTCCACTCGACCTACTTGTCTGAGAAAATCTTGTCTAAATGCTTTACTTATAGCAAGTCGTGTTGCTCGTTTTAATGGTGTCAAGGTAACGTATTTAGAAGTAAGTTCCAAAACGACAAATATGAAAATATATCCAGTTTTTGTGCGTGCGAGGGGCCCCATCAAATCTGTTGCAGCTATTTGTTTTAATCTTTTAGGGATTATTGGAAACAGGTGGTTTGGTTTGGAAAGTGACGTGTTTAGCCCTCATACAGTTTTTGCATTGGCTAATACTGTTCTAATTCGTCTTTCCATATTAGGAAAGTGGCTTGTTTGTTTTATTTTTAAAAAGCATTTCTTTGGTCCAAAGTGGCCATTACTTAAATGTGTATACGATATGTACCTGTTAATTAGTTCATCTGGGATATAAATTAACCATTCATTCGTTGCAACATTTCGTCTAAAAAATAAAACATTGTTTTTTACGAGATAGTGCTGTCGAATGTCTGGAAAATCCTTACTTTTCCACTTGCGTTTGATTCCTAGTATTTCGGGATCCTTGTCCTGTTCTTTGCCTATGTTTTTCAATGCTGTCGTAATATAGTTTTCGAAAGGTACTTGTTTCATATAGTACATGATAAACTGGTCTTCCGCTGCTTCCAAACCTATGTTATTGGATGCACCCTGTGGACATCGTGATAAAGCATCTGCTAATACATTCGCTGGTCCTGGTATGTGTGTAATAGTGAAGTCAAATTCTTGTAGTATTAACATCCATCTGGCTAACCTCCCATGAGTTAATTTGGCGGATAACAGAAATTCTAATGATTTGTGGTCAGTATATACTTTTGTTTTTCTTCCGAATAGGAAGTATCGAAAACGTTGGAAGCCCCATACAATGGCCAATGCTTCTAGCTCCGTGACTGAATAGTTTTTATCGCTTTTTGTGAGTACCCGACTGGCAAAGGCAATTGTTCTATATGATCTTAGCCCTGCCTGTTCGTATTCTTGGAATAACACAACTCCTAAACCTGTTTTCACGCTATCAGTGGCCATACAAAAATTTTGTGTTAGATCAGGATGTGCTAAAATCGGTGCTGTTGTTACTGCGTTTTTCAGTTTTGAAAATTCTTCATTGGCTTGTTGATCCCATACCCATGGCGTGTTTTTTCCAGTCAATGCACATAGGTGTGGTGTTGCGAGAGAGTCGATCCAAATAAATTTTTTATGGAATCCAGTGAGTACAGAATTCTTTGATTGTCGTTAGTTTTTCTGAGTCGGGCATTACCCCTTTCTCGGAAATTATGTGTCCCAGAAATTTGACCTCTCGCCTTCCAAATTGGGATTTTGTTATGTTTACTGTGACCCCATGGTCTTTCATGATCTGTAAAAACTGATTAAATGTGTCGTTGTGATGTTCCCAAGAGGGTTCTGCTATAATCACATCATCGACATAACAAGTAATTTTTTTTGTAAAATTTCAGGACTGAGTATAGTATTAAATCCCCTAATAAACGCTGCTGATGATATATTTAAACCAAATGGCAATCGTTTAAACTGGTAACATCTACCGAATACGATAAATGCTGTAAATTTTCTACATTCTGGGGCCAATTCTATTTGCCAGAAACTACTCCGTAAATCAATTGATGAAAATATCTTAGCACCGTGGAAGTTTTGTATCAGTTCCTCTAATTTTTTTGGGCGATCTGTCTCAGTGATTATGATTGTGTTGATCTGTCTGGAATCAAGCACTAATCTGATGCTCCCATCTGGTTTTTGTACAATATGGAGCGGGCTGTTATATGTGGAGGTAGCTGGTTCAATAATATCGTCATCTAACATTTTAGATATCTCCTGGAATACTTTATTCCAGTAGCTTAATGGGATTGTATAGGGTGTCACTATAAATGGTTTGTGCTGTTTTACTTCAAACTTGTACTGAAAGTGTTTAATACTGCCAGTCTTAGGTAACAATACCTCTGCTTTATCTCGTAAAATACCCTCCAATTCTCTTTTACTGTGTTCCGAAATACCTTGAACTTCTTGCAGTTTTTCGTCGATTTCTTTATGGACTTCTAACATGAGTTGAGGTGATTCCTTCTTTTGTGCATACCATTCTAATTCTTCATCCTCTTTATCTCGCATCATTCTTAATTGTTTGTTTATAACTGGTATTTCATCTAATTTTAGTTTTTGCTCAAAGAGAAGTGTGACATTCCCGAATGTTACGCTACCTTTCCCCATATCTGTTTTCGCTCGTCTCTCATTTAAAAAATCTGCACCTATAATCAAATCTACAGTTAGTTTAGGTATAATCACGAAGTTGGCTTCGATCTTTTGACCTTGGCACGAAAGAGTCAACCTTGTTTGTCTCGTAACTTCCGCAGCATTGTTTCTAATAGGACCTCTTACTTTAATCTTACGAGTTTTCGGAACTGGCAATTCCTCATTGGCATTACACTGCATGAATAAATTTTCTGAGATCGCAGTCAGTTCACTTCCGCTATCAATTACAATATTGACTGGGATATGCTTTACGATGGCCTTCACAATTGGTTGAATTTGAAAGGGTTGGTTCTGTTCTTCTTCTTCTTGCATCAACGAATCTTCCACTGAATCGTACATGAGTCTTTTTAGGCATTTCCCTTGTGAATTCGAACTTTCTGTAGGATAAGC
The DNA here is from genome assembly GCF_023897955.1 of Schistocerca gregaria. Taxonomy (NCBI): domain Eukaryota; kingdom Metazoa; phylum Arthropoda; class Insecta; order Orthoptera; family Acrididae; genus Schistocerca; species Schistocerca gregaria. The sequence goes on from NC_064931.1 coordinate 845,017,821, forward strand.
TTCGACTGCTGCTTCTCTCTTTTTTATTTCCTCTTCTCTATTTCTTCCTTCATTTACGCTTTCTTCAGCATCCTCTACTTTTTCCTCATCCTCGTCTATCTTCTCCTTCTTCGACGCTACTTCCACATAATCGCATCTAAATACACTAATTATCGATTCATAACTTCCTTTATTATATACGTTGGGTTGTGTGCCCACTCGTAACTTATTTTCAACTTCTGTCGACTGCGCATTATCCTCATTGAAATCGCTTTCCCTGGTTTCCACCTCAAATAGCTCTGCAATACTCATTACTTCGTCCTTTCCTCCTAAATTCGTTGTGCATGCCTCTGGTAATTCATCTTCCTCGTCAGTATTCTCCCAATTAATGTCGTCCCAACACGATACTGTTATTTTCTTGTCTTCGTTTTCATCTGGTCCCTGCGGATTTGTTTCTTCCTTCTTCTCTTCTCGTGATAAGATTTTTACTTGTCTGTTCAAGATGCTGCAATTGTCCTGGGTCGGTGCGTCATTCTCTTTGGCATGGGCGCTTAGCTGTCAACTCGAACCCTTATTGGGGTTTGGTGGTTTTACCTCCACGTCTTCTATCTGTATTCGCTTTTCTTGTTCAGCTTGTTGATAGTGATTTCTTTGTTGATAATTGGTCGGTCTATTGGTTCTCCAGTACCCGTTCCGGTTGTCGTTATTCCCTCTGTAATAGTTGTTGCCGTTCCTGGATGAATTATAATTATTGCCATATTCTCTTCTAAACCCATAACCGGTTCTTTGTTGAAATCTATTGTCGTTTCTTGGTGCGAAGTTATCACGTGGTTCGTAATTATTGTTTCTTCGTACTGTGTCTTGTGGATTCCACTGCTTTTTGCTTTCGTTTTCACGTGCGCTTCGTCTTTTTCTTGCGTTATCTTCCGAAAATATGAACTCTAGTTCCCTTAGAATACCTTTAAATGCTTCGACGTCATTGCCTCCGCGACCTACTAATGATTGCTGGTATTTCAATGGTAGTTTCATCGCGCATAATTTAATCAACTCTCCGTCACTGTATGGTACATCTAAGCATTGATTTTTGTTTGCCATTACTTCGAAAAATTTCACGGGACTCTTCTCTCCTGAATTTTCAAAATATGGGTTCTGTAATAATTCGTACTTCACTCTGTTCTGTGCTTCGCTGGACCAATATCGTGAGAGAAACTTCTCTCTGAAATCTTCGTACGATCGGCATGTCGCTGCAACATTCTGCATGGTTTCTGCGACTGTTCCTGACATGTGTGCACATATAAAGTCTAATTTGTGTGCTAGCGTCCAGTGTTCTGGTAATCTTACTCGGAATTGATCAATAAAAGCTCGTGGATGTAATGAGTTTCCTTCTCGAAAGAGTTGAAATTTTCTGACTGTGAGGAAATGACCGTTGTCGTACTTCGTCATAGTTCCATATGAAATTCGCGATTCTTCGCCACTTTTGTTTCTGATCATTTCTCTCGTCGTTCTTTCCTGTTGTGGTAGATCCATTGGATATTGTCCACTGTAACTTTCGCGTACCCGCGGTGCAGGCTGTCTGATTTCACATATGCTACTTTCCGCCTGTGATTGGAATCGCAAATGCGTAATATCTTCGTTAATTGCTTGTTTTTCCGGTGCTGTTACAGATACGGATGTGGTTGCAGACTCTGTGCTTGTTCGATCCTGTTTACTACGGTCTTCAATAGTTTGCAACAACTCTGTTCGCAATTTATGAAATTGTCGCTTCGTTTGCGCGTCCATTTTGACTATGCGGTTATCATATCTTTTCAGCGCTGCTCTTGTGATACGTTTGTGCAACACAATTTTTTTAACAATTCCACGCGCTGTACCTGCTGCTTGTCTAGTAATTTCGTTTATCTCTTTCTCTACTTTCTTGAATTCTCCGTGGGTGTTGTTACGTAATGTTTTGATCTCGTCCTGAATGTCACTACGCAATGTTTGTACGTCCACTTGTACCTTGTCAATATCTGTTCTCAATTGATTGTGACCTGTTATTAAGTTTCCTATCACTTCTTGAGATTCTTTAGCCTCGTTTTCAGTATGACTTAGGTGTAACTGAATTTTTTTGTTTTGTTCTTTAATCTCACGCATTTATCTCGTGGTTTCTGCATTCTGAATTTGTATTTGACTCGCTATGTCTTTATTTTGCCTCGTCATGATTTCTGTAATTTGTTGTAATAATTCTGCCAGATTGGCGGGTCCTATTGCGTTTTCTTCCGATGTCCTACGCTCTGTGTTTTCGCCCAAGTGTTGGTTCGCAACCGATTGCATTGACCTCTGCTGTAACACGTTTCTGCTCGCATTCCTTGTACTCCGTGGTGAGGAAGCTCTGATTACTTGTACTATGGGTTCTGCGTATTCAAGACGCAAGTTAGAATCCTCATCGTTTGTCTCTCTGCTTTCCTCCTCCTCTGTCGTATGCTGACCTAGGTTTTCTGTGCCTTGGCGTACATTATCCTCGTTATGGTGCGTTATATGTCCTATTTCTCGCGATACTGCAACGTCTGTTGTACTGTCCTCTATTCTCTGTCCATTTTCATGCTGGGTCTCTAACTCAATTCGGTCAAGGTCTCGATCTGCCATTGCTAATCTTTCCGAAAACCTTATTTTCTGTTCTAAAAGCAATTCACGAGCCCTACTTCGCGTCAATATGCGCTCATACGATCTCATGCGTTTCATAAACTTTTTGCACACACGACTTGACAATCAATTCACTTACTTGTTGGGTCAGAGCCAACTTGTCAACGATGTATCCGCCACCTGTGAGCTTGCATTGGAGAGAAAACTTAATTCTAACAATTTTTAAAATTCATAACTCAATTATGCTGTTGTCTCTGCTAGAATGTCTGTATTTTTCTTGAATACTTTTACTATCTACCGCTGCAGCTACTATTTTCGACTATTTATAACTTTGGAAAAAAAAATTACTACGAAAATTTTTCAGCAGGATATTTTCCTGACCTAGTTAGGCCTGTGGTCGACCTTCAATCATTGTATTTTACCATCCTGGCAGGGTCGCCATTTTCTAAACATTCATGGTGATGTCTGTTTGTTCTATATCGTGTCTCCCTACCACTTTCGCGCAACGACTCTCTGAGCGTGTTTTTTTTTAGGGAATTAACTAGTTTGAATCTGGGACCTGTTGTTGGTAAGGAGACGCCAGACCACACATGACATGTAGAATTCAGAAGAGTTCAGTGAGACTAGCGATGATATAACCAAATACTTAATGATCTGCCGGTCGCGGTGGTCTAGCGGTTCTAGGCGCGCAGTCAGGAATCGCGCGACTGCTACGGTCGCAGGTTCGAATCCTGCCTCGGGCATGGATGTGTGTGACGTCCTTAGGTTAGTTAGGTTTAAGTAGTTCTAAGTTCTAGGGGACTGATGACCACAGTAGTTAAGTCCCATAGTGCTCAGAGCCATTTGAACCATTTTGAACTTAATGATCTCAGCGTCAGCTCCACTGCACTCCCTGTAAAAGAATCTTAATACTAACTAAATTTAGTGGAAGGGGTTCAAGGCTTTCCTATTTTTTTAGTTAGCTGGTAAAATAACGTCGAAAAAGCAGTTACGTTTAATACTCGAAATTTTATTCTACTCACAAAACATTGTTTATAAATTGCACTATTGATAAAAGGAAATATTTCAATACAGGATGGTAAAAACCAACTGCGTTCAACAAAAATGTGAACGAATATTCCCTGAGTAGGTTTCCAAGTTCTACAATGGATCGAAGGATGACCTATGCCATATCACATCTATAATCTAGGTTTAAATTAAGTTTCACAAAAGAGAAAACTATCAAAATGGTCTACAGTGACCCTCAATTATCTTTAATTACTTATCTAACTTGTCGTAAATTACAGTAGCTGATGTGGCTTCTCAGTAACTATATAAAAGAAAAATCATCGCGTTTCAGATCAGTTCTTCAAGTGGCAAATGTGAACACCATGAGTTTTAATTAACGATCGACACTAGTATTACGCAAAAAATGGGGTGTAACAGATGAGACTTCTGCAGTTCTGAGTGAAGCCTTATGCGCTCAAAAATGCGGCATCGCGTGGATTCATTACCTTGTCGGTGTTTAGGCAGCGTCAGAGCAGCGGCGGGCAGCACAGCTCCGCTCACCTCTCCATCTCGGAAGCAACTCTTTCTTAACTTCTCCTTACTACAATTTACCGAAGTTGGTTTAAAAAAAACTATCTGGCTGTGTTTTCATCTGACCAATCAGGGTCTCAATGTTAAACTTAAGCTCCGCCTACAAAAATTCTGTCTCTCCAATGAGAAACGTTATACTTTTCGTGCTGGGGCAATGTTTTTATAGTTTGCAATGTGACAGAGACGCGAAAAAGTCTCACGCTAAAACCTACGGGTGGTGTGGTCCTTTTACCGTTATCGTGAGATCTATACTTTTCTTCTGGAGGGTTCTATCTTTTAACATGGGCTGGGGAGTGGTCCTAATGTAAAAGACACGCGAAAAGGCTCACGCTAAAACTTGCGGGTGGTAGTGGCTCTTTTTGTGTTATCGTAAGATCTATACTGTTTTTCTGGAGGGCTCTAGCTTTTAACATGGGCTGGGGGGTGGTCCTTGACGTAACAGAGACGCGAAAAAGTCGCACGCTAAAACATGCGGGTGGTAGTCTTACAGGTAGGCTGGCGGCGTGGGTGTCCAGTCCGTCTCTTATCGTAGGGCCTTCTAGCTTAACACGGTTCTGCTCTCGGCTTCTGTTGTCGTTTCTCCCCTCGAAACTTCGTTGGTCTCACGGTGGGAAGGTACGACATGCATTTAGGCATTCTTGTGTTAGTCTGTGGTATGCCATTTGCTCACTCGTTACTCGTATTACTTTTGTTAATTTAATGTCACGATTTATTCGGAGCTATATGACATACTACTGGATTTGCTTATCATGTCAGGGTTTTTATGGAAGGTGTTGGATTTGTCTGACACCTTACAAATGGTACGCTTCTGAGTAAAAATCCTTGGAAATAACCCAGCCCGCGTGGTTTCCGAGGTGCTCCTTCTTCTTTCCCCTCACCTGCGTCCAAGATTTTCAGCGTTTCCGAAGTATAGTCCTTCTGGTTTGGCTACAACACCGACCGTTCGCGACTCTATTGTGCTCCCGCACTTAGGCGCTACGACGCCCATCTTGCTATTTCCCATGTTTAAGCAGGACCAACACACATGTGTGGCCCTTCCAACCAGGGCTTCAGTTCAGCCAGCCGTTTCATTTCCACTGGTGTTCCAACCTCTACTAGTATAGGCAATCATTCATTACGCCGTTTTTATAATAAAGACACTCCATCACCTTTCATGAAATAAGCGTTAACAGTTATTTACAAGACGTACATGACAATGTCCGTCTCTTTTATACATTCATATATAAGATGTACAACCTATCGCATGATACCTAATTGTGTTTGTGGATCACAGCAAAGTATGTGGATGAGTGCTTGTAAGGTGTGAAATTATAGCCACCTTACAACCGATACACTGAACTGCACCAATAAAAAAAATATATATTTTAGTCTTTTCACAGGTGGTGAGCATTTCCTACAGCCTCTCAAGAGAATTGGCACAGTATGATGAATTTCAAGGGTGACCAGACGCCTCGATGAATCCGGACATGTCCTCCTTTTTATTTCTTTTTCTGGGGTTCGTGCGGATTTTTAAATTGTGCTTCTTTTTCGCAAAGTGCAGCGTATTAAAATTATCTTTGCTTCTATTCCCATTATATTGCTCTTTTCTTAAATACCTTAGCTACAGATCGCTGAAGAACCGTCTATTTTGTCGATCACATTTTGCTTAGTGATACTCAGCACAGACCTGATAGTCTCTCTGCTGATTCGGAGTGAGTCATCATGAAAATTCATAATTATTTTTTCTATTTACCCTGTTAGGTTGGAAGTAAAACACTTTCTGCGAATTTGTTGAGGTAAATTACAAACAAATCCTGTCTCATGTGAGAACTAGGTGGTTGTATCTTTTCCCAGGCGTTGAAAGGGTACGGGAAGTATATCCTGGTCTGAAATTTTTCTTTCCGTTTGAAAGTAAGCCACAAAACGTTTTGAGTGTAGTCTAAGGAGGTCATGCCATCAATATTTGAAACGATTGTTCCATATGTCTGACTACTTCTCCTGTTTCAAATGAATGTAGAAAAAGTGTTTTCTATTTGCAAGATAAATGCAAAGATTTTGAAATTGAAGATGTAAAACAATTCAAGCAATTCTGTAATTTTAGGCAATTTCTTAAACAGAATAGTAATGAGCCAGAATTTAGTGGCTTATCTTGTAGCAAAAAATGGGCCAAGTATTTTTGTGAAAGTAATTCTGTTGATTGTCATTCAGAACTGTTAAAACTTGAGGAATACTTTTTTAATGTGTCAGGGTACAATGGAAATGCAGAAAGAGTATTTTCGGTCGCTACAACACAGTGGGTTGATGCCAGGAATAGGTTGAACCTTGAATCTCTTAATGACATTTTGATAGTCCAATATAATTTAAAAGAATTTACTCTTTTATAATGATCCGTTTAGTACCCTACACTTTTACAGAACACTGGATAAGCCAGAATACAACAACCTGAAACTAGCCAAAAAAATATTTATATAGCCACCCCATCTTCCTTTAATAAGAGTTACTTAAAGGACTGCAGAATTAATAGTAGCAACTTTATCTCGTCCATGTGAGGATTTTACAACAATTATGCTCAATTTGACCATCACAACATAACGTAAGTGTTCACCATTTCACGAGTCTCTCGAAACTGTCTTCCACTTCTACTTAGAGCATGATCTAGTGAGTAAAACGTTGGTAATTCTGCCGCAAAAGCACTTCTGCGAGGAAGTCCCTGCTGGTTATGTCTGAAAACTAAAGTTATGATCCTGTACATTTATATTTACATAATTCCATGACAATTACAACGATAAAAGCAGTTTTACAAAATACATATAACAATACACAAATCATTATTTAAACAGTAAAATTCAAAAACATGCCTACGATTTAAGATTACTCATGTATTTGTCTGGCAACAGCACCGTGTTATAGGTGAGCTCAGTTTATTACTGTTGTCGCTAGATGGCAGAAACTTACCATGCTTACCCTGAAACCTCATCTCTCCATTTTCTGCGATCCACTGCTTCCTTCTTAAGGATGCCGTATGTTGTAACGTCCATCATATCATCCAGTGTCTGAAATCTCTTCCTTCCTCGCTTCCTTTTCCCTTCTACATAACCCTCTAAAACTGTTTTTATCAGTCCGTCATTCTTTCTTAATATAAACCCAATCCAATTTCGTTTTCTTCTTTTCATTACATCTAGTAACTGTTTTTCTCTCCCACTCTTCTCAGCACATCTTCATATTTTACTCTGTCCATCTAACTTATTCTGTCCATCCTCTGCCATATCCACATCTCAAAAGCCTCCAGCCTTTCTCTGCCTTTCTTTCTCAAAGTCCGTGTTTCAGCGCCATACAGAAGAACACTCCATACAAGATATTTTATGAATCTCATACTGAGTTCTCTGTCCGGATCGCTGCGGAAAATTCTCCTTTTCTTATAAAATGCCTTTTTGCCATTGCTATAATTTTTTTAATTTCTGTGGTGCACTTCCAGTCGGTGCCTATGCTGATTCCAAGATGCTTAAAATTTTGCACCTGTTGTACTATTTCTCCATTCAGCATAATTTTTATTTCTTTATTTCCTCCTAGTGTCAATACTTTTGTTTTCTTTGTATTTTTTCCGTTAGCTTCAATGATGTCCGCCAGATCCTGAAACCTTGCGGCCTTCTATATATTGCTTTCCGTCTATGCATGGCTAATACTCGTAATAACAATTTACGAAAAGAAAATTCTTAGTTATTGAAATGAAACAGTTTATACAAGGTGTTAATGATGCTTGTGTTGTTACAATAAGACGGTCTTGCCTTTCGGCAGTGCCACATGGCCGTCCTGAGCCCCGTCTTCTTAGTAGTAGTAGTAGTAGTAGTAGTAGTAGTAGTAGCTTTATTCATCTGTAGATCTCTTTTTACGAGGATATTGGACTTGTCAAAATATTTGCAAGTTTAGACCAATTTAAAGTAAACTAATTCGTATACACATACAATTAAAGATTTCTAGTTTGAGGCAATCATTAGATTGACTCCTGGTATACAATACTTCAGTTGTTTTACAAATAATGTAATGCCACACTGTTTACTCATATCTCACTATCAGTCACTGCACACACTATACACACACTGTTTCATAATACTTCACACACACACACACACACACACACACACACAAAATCCCATTCTCTATCCTGAAAAACTGAGTCAGCATCCCACTATAATGAAATGTGGAGCTCAGAAAGAGGAAGAGGTGCTAGTATCGTGCAATGCATAGGTTGGGGCTAAGTTTTTCTAGAAAAGGAAAAAAGAAGGGGAAAAAACATAATGTGAAGGTGTTATGTGGAATGTTGGATGTTTTATAATCATTATTATTATTTATTTGTATAACGTTTTTTCACCAAACAATACATGAAAAATGCTCGTTTACATATTTTGCAAAGTGCTGAGGATCATTTATTACTTTACCCCACTCCCTTAGCAATATGTTATTCTGCGTTTGTTTGCCTCTCCCTCGTTTCCTTTATTATAACATCCCAGACTGCTTTGCTTCTATTCTCTGCGTTATACACTCCTGGAAATTGAAATAAGAACACCATGAATTCATTGTCCCAGGAAGGGGAAACTTTATTGACACATTCCTGGGGTCAGATACATCACATGATCACACTGACAGAACCACAGGCACATAGACACAGGCAACAGAGCATGCACAATGTCGGCACTAGTACAGTGTATATCCACCTTTCGCAGGCTGCTATTCTCCCATGGAGACGATCGTAGAGATGCTGGATGTAGTCCTGTGGAACGGCTTGCCATGCCATTTCCACCTGGCACCTCAGTTGGACCAGCGTTCGTGCTGGACGTGCAGACCGCGTGAAACGACGCTTCATCCAGTCCTAAACATGCTCAATGGGGGACAGATCCGGAGATCTTGCTGGCCAGGGTAGTTGACTTACACCTTCTAGAGCACGTTGGGTGGCAAGGGATATATGCGGACGTGCATTGTCCTGTTGGAACAGCAAGTTCCCTTGCCGGTCTAGGAATGGTAGAACGATGGGTTCGATGACGGTTTGGATGTATCGTGCACTATTCAGTGTCCCCTCGACGATCACCAGAGGTGTACGGCCAGTGTAGGAGATCGCTCCCCACACCATGATGCCGGGTGTTGGCCCTGTGTGCCTCGGTCGTATGCAGTCCTGATTGTGGCGCTCACCTGCACGGCGCCAAACACGCATACGGCCATCATTGGCACCAAGGCAGAAGCGACTCTCATCGCTGAAGACGACACGTCTCCATTCGTCCCTCCATTCACGCCTGTCGCGACACCACTGGAGGCGGGCTGCACGATGTTGGGGCGTGAGCGGAAGACGGCCTAACGGTGTGCGGGACCGTAGCCCAGCTTCACGGAGACGGTTGCGAATGGTCCTCGCCGATACCCCAGGAGCAACAGTGTCCCTAATTTGCTGGGAAGTGGCGGTGCGGTCCCCTACGGCACTGCGTAGGATCCTACGGTCTTGGCGTGCATCCGTGCGTCGCTGCGCTGCGGTCCGGTCCCAGGTCGACGGGCACGTGCACCATCCGCCGACCACTGGCGGCAACATCAATGACCTGTGGAGACCTCACACCCCACGTGTTGAGCAATTCGGCGGTACGTCCACCTGGCCTCCCGCATGCCCACTATACGCCCTCGCTCAAAGTCCGTCAACTGCACATACTGTTCACGTCCACGCTGTCGCGGCATGCTACCAGTGTTAAAGACTGCGATGGAGCTCCGTATGCCACGGCAAACTGGCTGACACTGACGGCGGCGGTGCACAAATGCTGCGCAGCTAGCGCCATTCGACGGCCAACACCGCGGTTCCTGGTGTGTCCGCTGTGCCGTGCGTGTGATCATTGCTTGTACAGCCCTCTCGCAGTGTCCGGAGCAAGTATTGTGGGTCTGACACACCGGTGTCAATGTGTTCTTTTTTCCATTTCCAGGAGTGTATATTATTTTGTAATTAAATGACATTTTTTGCAGCAATCATCACCTTCCTATAGATCTTTCTGTATTTATGATAGAGATTTAAGAATTCTGGATCACTGCGAATCTTTTTCATGGAATTGATGTGTTTAAGTGTTTAGGAGGACTTCTTAATACCTGCTGGTATCCATCTGTTTTTTGGGATGTTGATACAGTCATGCATACTTTTGGAAATGCCTTTTCTATGTTCAATTTAAACAATGTGGAGAATTTAGAGAATTTCATATTCAAACTGGCTTCCTTATACACTTCATCTCGGCTTTGTTTTTCAAGTTCCTTTGAAAAATCTTTTATTTTGATTTCTGATAGATGTCGTTTGTAGGCTTGTAGTTTAGGTAATGATTCGATGCCTGATTTACTGTTGTTATTTGACAGGGATAGTCTGATAGTCCGAGATCTTTTGCAGCTACATCACGTTTTTTTCCTGTCCATATTTGTGGCCATATGGTCAAGTACCAAAATTCAGGGAGCTTGTCATTATAGATTTTTAATAGATACATGTATCTATCAGAAGATGCGGTGCATGGTAGAAGTCTGTTCTGTGACTAAGCTGAAGTGCTCAGTGATACAAATTTACGTGTGCAAATTGAAATATGGAAAATATGCATTCAGTGACAAATCAGAAGCGCTCAAATATGCAAGTTTATGTGTGCAATGATGTGCATGCGGCGAAAACTACAAACGTTGTCTTCTGGACGAAAACTATGAAAACAAGTACTCCAGACATTTCACGTGAATCACATCTCAATGCAAATCTGTGAGTCAACCATCTTTGTGACGTGCTTATAATTATGCATTATTTATATTTTTGGATAACTAATCAGCAAAAAACGCAGCACATGTTGTAATGAAAGCATGAAAGCCGTCTGACTATGACTCGTAATGATTCGAAACAGGTAACGGTACCTTTTGAATAAAGGAACTTAAAATATATTTGTGGCTGGTTCAAATGTCTCTAAGCACTATGGGACTTAACATCTGAGGTCATCAGTCCCCTAGACTTAGAACTACTTAAACCTAACTAACTTAAAGACATCACCCACATCCATGCCCGAGGCAGGATTCGAAACTGCGACCGTAGCAGCAGCGCGGTTCCGTACTGAAGCGCCTAGAACCGCTCGGCCACAGCGGCCGGCATTTGTGGCTGATTCCTGTCTCAACACCATCAACATTTACGAAAGTTATTTGGAAAGTATGTTCCGCTTGGTCACAAAATAGTAGCAACTTTAAAAATCCGGTGAAACTTTGCGCAGCCGTGTTGGATGGTGTCTCTAGTACGTCTGTCGATAGCATCACGTCGCTCTTTTCTGTTATGAGCGCACAGTGAGCACGTAAAGGTGCCTAGAAAATAGTGTATCCCGCCAACTACGAGGGTCTGGTGAGAAATTTCGCCTGAAGCTATGCAGTTCACATAGCATAAGTGCTATGCGTTTCCTTTTTCAAGCCAATTCTCAGCCTCATTTAGCACAGGCAATGAAGATGTTCCTGCAGCGTTTCCAATGGAAAGTGTTTGATCACCCGCAATATAGACCGTAATTGGCTCCGACTGGGTTTCGTCTCTGCTTACATGAACCATTGGCTTCGAAGACCTCATTTTGGCAGAGACAATCAGCTGTAGACAGTGTAGAAAGTTGGCGGAAACCACTGGCGGCTGCATTCAATGACGAAGATATTGGAAAGTTGGTACAGCGCTGCGACAGATATCTAAGTCGGAGCGGTGACCACGTAGAGACGTAGTTGTAAGATATAGCTAACTATTGCTAACAAAACATTTTGGTTTTCACAATGGTTTCCATTTCGCGACCAATCGTAACTTACTTTCCGAACAGCCCTCGTATTTGTGCAAGCGAGTTTTTTCATTTCGTTGCTTGAGTTCATTTGTGATATACCTTCACACTTGAGTCACATGCTTTTATGACATAAATGGGGCCATTTATTCGACTTTATTTAATGGTTTGGTTTTAGTAATTCTTTCTGTTATGTTCCGTAACGAATTTGACAATAAATTTCTACGACTTCTAACTACGGTGTTATACAGATTCTTCGTTTCGGGGCTAGAAAACCAAGTAATTATTGCCTTCACTTTATACTTTGTAAAGTAATTTAGAATGTGCAGTAGACTAGATAGCAATAGAATGTCGCGAAACGTAAAGAAGAAACAACCCTTGGAAAGAAAAAAACGAAGTAGAGAAGAACAGGTTTCAGCGTCCCATTGACAGTGAGGTCATTAAAAACGGGAGTACCTCGTACTGATCAGGGTTCGTATAGGAAATCGACCATAAATTTTCTAGTTCTTTAACTGAATGAAGCACTCCGTCTTCAGGCCACAAGTGGCCTACCGGGACCATCCGACCGCCGTGTTATCCTCAGTGGAGGATGCGGATAGGAGGGGAGCGGCGTCAGCACACCGCTCTCCCTGTCGTAAGATGGTATTCTTGACCGACGCCGCTACTATTCGGTCGAGTAGCTCCTCAATCGGCATCACGAGGCGGAGTGCACACCGAAAAATGGCAACAGCGAACGGCGGCCTGGATGGTCACGCATACATGTGCCGACCACGCCCGACGACGCATAACTTAGGTGATCTCACGGGAACCAGTGTATCCACTGCGCCAAGGCCGTTGCCGCTATTTAACTGAATGAACTGCAGAAAACCATCATTTTTGGCCATATGGTGTAATAGGATAAGGATGTGTGTTAAGTGACTTCCCCACTGACCATCTCTCTCGGTGATAAGAGTCTCCGTCAACGTCATTCGATAGCATAGGAGAATTCGCGCCGTATACGCAGAAGCAGTAAGGTTAGCTTCATGTAATGCGCTAAAGCTGAACTACTCTAACTGCACTGAAATAAGTAACATAATAATCGCGTCAGTAGCAGAAAGTGGCTTGCGGGAGAGAACAAGACTAGCAACTTGTGCTACAAATAGAAAAAGAGGTTGTATTTCCATATTACACTTCGCAATAGTTTTTGTAAAACAGTTTGACTCCTTTTATCTTGTCTTTACTGTTCACAAACATGAAGTGAATAAAATAGAGGCGAAACGTTCAGCAAAAACTCTTATCTTTGGGAGAAATTCAAATAAAAGGTGCTGCTTTACACTCATGAGCAGCTGCCGTTGTGATCGCTGTTGCATTGGAGAGGGAGAGCTCCTATCAGCATAGATGGGCATGTCATGTGACTGGGATGTAGTCAGACCTCTACCTGACTACGCACGTGGCGGGCCAGGCGACCAGTATCAGCTCATTTGATGTGGCCAAATGGCGGGAGCGCGACTCACGAATCACGCTATTCCCGAGCTGAGGCAGGCTCTGGGCTTCTCGTGTGCAACGGAATCAAGGTCGTACAGGTATCTCGATTATGGGGGAACCGCCACTGTATGAATCAAATGTCGAGGGCTGTTTGTGACTCAGGTCGGCACCAGTTATAATATTTCGGACTTTGATGCATTAGTTCTCATTTTTACGACCGATATTGGCAATTTCAGTAGAGCCGCAGCCTCAGGATGGTGTTATTTGCCTTACAAATGACGGGAAGATCCCAGATGATGGCAACAGCTGGTGCTAAGGTAAAATGGTGGGAAAAAAATCAAGACCGCAGAATTGGCATACCTATTCTACGTTACGATGAAAATGGCAGGAAAATGAAATACATTCATTTTCGTTAAGGTAAGTTGGCAACCGTGGTGGACAGGTAGTTCCCTTCATCATGTTTCAACTAATTTACCCAGAGTCCTTCATGCTCTGCACGTTTCAACAAACGATTCTACGTCAGGTCAAGCTTACAGAGCGTTTCCACCTCTCTCTATACTCCTTACGTTTCCAGGTTTCACATGTTCCACAGATTTTCAGGTTCAGGTGAGTATTGGATTTTTAATATCTCATCTTGCATCGGTGTGTTGGAAATGTAGCATAGTTAGTACGCTCATCCGTAGAGACTCAAGTACATATTGAATTAATATAGGTTTTCGTCGACTGTGGAACGACATTCTGATGATAATACCCTTCCATATTACTCTATTAATCAGACTTTTCATTCAATAAACTGTTAAAACATTTTAACTTTTCATTTTTATTTCAAGGAGTTCGCTTGGGTGCGGGAGTTTAAATCAGGGTAAGTTTTCTTTCTCATAAATAAGAAGAGAGAAGAAGGAATGTTTTATCTATTTTTCAGCTAAAAGATACTTCACATCATTTATGAATTTAACAATCAATGAAGAATTCATTAAATTATGTCCACTGTAAGTCAGCGTTAGTATTTATACAACAACAAACGCAGACAGATTTATACTTAAAAATAATGAAAACAACACACTCTCCATCAATCAAAAACTATTCTAAAAAGCGTCCACGGTTTTCATTATTTCCACTCTGATGTCATGAATCACTTACACAAAGGTTACGTGCTCAGACGGGTGGCTCGGCCACGTTTATTTTCACACTGCTGCAATAATTAACTTTGAAGTTATTCAGTTTAAGATGAATTGTAAGAAAGGCGCCACGAAATGACGAACACCTTCTTATCATAACTATATTAGACCTAATTACAGAAATATTGGTATCTGCTTGTCTTTTTCAAATGGAATAATACTAATTCCAGCTGCCGATATCGTAGATCTCATAGAGACGAATTCAATGTAGTTTCACTATCAGAAGTCAGATAAAGGCTTTCGGAAAAATTAAAATAGTTGCAAATTACCAATCTGATGACCAGAAGAGATCAATTCTGTCTGGTGGAAACGTGTGTCTTCTCATACGAGCAATCGCTTCCGGATTGTGAGGTGCCACAGGCACTTCATCACAACAACGCTCTGCAGACGTAGTGTAGCATCCATGGCAGCTGGTACTTCCCGTTGTACCATTTATTGGGGTTTCTTCTCGTGACAATCACGTATGGAACGCGGGAAGTGCTATGGATAAGCCTTGCACCTTCCCAGTCTGCGATCCAAAGTACATACCGGTTAGGCAGACAGCCTGATTTCTTGAGGAAGATATTGGGAAGCACGTTCGACCACCAACGGCGGCCAAAGTTGCAGCAGAGGTTACTGGTGTCACAGATCTCTTTCTTACGCCAGCCACGTGACAGGAAGCAAGACTGAGTGTATCCTGCTAGCGAAGTCTGTATTTAGGGCGATGCCCGGGCGCTGGCAGCGAGTTACCGCCGAGCGAGCTTCCTGGGCCTGGCGCCGAACGCTTATTGCATTTCCACAATCAGGAGCTCACTCCGGGGTCGTCGCTACGCTGCAATCGCCGTCGGAGCCAGGCTCCTCGCCCTGGATTCCACCGCTTGCCCTCCCTACAGAGAAAGTGGACCAACACGAAGACTGATTCTTGAGGGTTGTTCAGAAAGTGAGTTCCGATCAGTCGCGAAATGGAAACCACTGGGACAATCCGGTAAAGCTTTGCACAGATGTGTCTCTAGTATGCCCGTCGATCGTGTCACGCGCTCTTTTCAGTTCTGACTGAACAGTGAGCACGTAAAGATGCGTAGGGAATAGCGTCTCCCGCCAAGTATGAGGGCCTGGTTAGAGATTTACCAGATATAGACTGGGACACTCAGATGTTTAGGACGGGTGGTAGGGACAGAGCATCGAGTGACATTCTACTGAGTGCACTATCCGAAAATTAGCTCGAGCAATTAAAAAGAGAACCGACTCATGGGGATAACATTTTGGACCTACTGATAATAAATAGACCCGAACTTTTCGACTCTGTAAGCGCAGAACAGGGAATCAGTGATCATAAGGCCGTTGCAGCATCCCTGGATATGGAAGTAAACAGGAATATAAAAAAGGGAGGAAGGTTTATGTGTTTAGCAAGAATAATAGAAGGCAGATTTCAGACTACCTAACAGATCAAAACGAAAATTTCTGTTCCGACACTGACAATGTTGAGTGTTTATGGAAAAAGTTCAAGGCAATTGTAAAATGCGCTTTAGACAGGTACGTGCCGAGTAAAACTGTGAGGGACGGGAAAAACCCACTGTGGTTCAACAACAAAGTTAGGAAACTACTGCGGAAGCAAAGAGAGCTTCACTGCAAGTTTAAACGCAGCCAAAACCTCTCAGACAAACAGAAGCTAAACGATGACAAAGTTAGCGTAAGGAGGGCTATGAGTGAAGCGTTCAGTGAATTTGAAAGTAAAATTCTATGTACCAACTTGACAGAAAATCCTAGGAAGTTCTGGTCTTACTTTAAATCAGTAAGTGGCTCGAAACAGCATATCCAGACACTCCGAGATGATGATGGCATTGAAACAGGATGACACGCGTAAAGCTGAAATACTCAACACCTTTTTCCAAAGCTGTTTCACAGACGAAGACCGCACTGCAATTCCTTCTCTAAATCCTCGCACAAACTAAAAAATGGCTGACATCGAAATAAGTGTCCAAGGAATAGAAAAGCAACTGGAATCGCACAACAGAGGGAAGTCCAATGCACCTGACGGGATACCAATTCGATAATACACAGAGTACGCGAAAGAACTTGCCCCCCTTCTAACAGCCGTGTACTGCAAATCTCTAGAGGAACGGAAGGTTCCTAATGATTGGAAAAGAGCACAGGTAGTCCCAGTCTTCAAGAAGGGTCGTCGGGCAGATGCGCAAAACTATAGACCTATATCTTTGACGTCGATCTGTTGTAGAATTTCAGAACATGTTTTTTGCTCGTGTATCATGTCGTTTCTGGAAACCCAGAATCTACTCTGTAGGAATCAAAATGGATTCCGGAAACAGCGATCGTGTGAGACCCAACTAGCTTTATTTCTTCATGAGACCCAGAAAATATTAGATACAGGCTCCCAGGTAGATGCCATTTTCCTTGACTCCCGGAAGGCGTTCGATAGAGTTCCGTACTGTCGCCTGATAAACAAAGTAAGAGCCTAAAGAATATCAGACCAGCTGTGTGGCTGGATTGAAGAATTTTTAGCAAACAGAACACAGCATGTTGTTCTCAATGGAGAGACGCCTACAGACGTTAAAGTAACCTCTGGCGTGCCACAGGAGAGTGTTTTGGGACCATTGCTTTTCACAATATATATAAATGACCTAGTACATGGTGTCGGAAGTTCCATGCGGCTTTTCGCGGATGATGCTGTAGTATACAGAGGAGTTGCAGCATTAGAAAATTGCAGCGAAATGCAGGAAGATCTGCAGCGGATTGTCACTTGGTGCAGGGAGTGGCAACTGACCCTTAACATAGACAAATGTAATGTATTGCGAATACATAGAAAGAAGGATCCTTTATTGTATGATTTATATGATAGCGGAACAAACACTGGTAGCAGTTACTTCTGTAAAATATCTGGGAGTATGCGTGGGGAACGATTTGAAGTGGAATGAGGATATAAAATTAATTATAGGTAAGGTGGGTACCAGGATGAGATTCATTGGGAGAGTCCTTAGAAAATGTAGTCCATTAACAAAGGAGGTGGCTTACAAAACACTCGTTCGGCCTATACTTGAGTATTGCTCATCAGTGTGGGATCCGTGCCAGGTCGGGTTGACGGAGGAGATAGAGAAGAGCCAAAGAAGAGCGACGCGTTTCGTCACAGGGTTATTTGGTAAGAGTGATAGCGTTACGAAGATGTTTAGCAAACTCAAGTGGCAGACTCTACGAGAGAGGCGCTCTGCATTGCGGTGTAGCTTGCTGTCCAGGTTTCGAGAGCTATCTGGGGATATTTCGTGTCTCTCTTTAAGCTCTTACCAGTTCAGTTTTCTGAGAATCTCTGTGACGCCCTCCTATGGTTCACACAAACCCATGAAGATTCATACTGCCCTGCTTTGTATATGTTCAATATCCTCTGTTATTGCTGTTTGTTATAGGGCCTACCGAGTTGAGAAATATGGTAGGATGTGCCGCACGATAGTTTTTTGAGAAATCTCTTGTCTACTGATAGCATTTCCTTAGCACTCTAAGAATGAGTCGAAGTCTGTTATCTGCTTTACCTACGACTGCACCTATTTCTCGTTCCATTTCATAGCCCTACAAATTGTTACGCCTAGATATTTATATGAGTTGATTGATTCGAACTGTGGCTCGTTGGCTTTGTAGTCACAGGTTACTACGTTATTTAGTTTTACAAAGTGAAAAATTTTAAATTTCTGTACACTTAAAGAAAATTACCAGTCTTTGCACCACTTTAGATTTGATCAAGATCCTACTGGTTACTTGTGCTGTTTTTCAGACAGTACATCATCATACAGGGTCCAGTCATATTAATGTGATCACCTGTTCAAAGTCTCAAAAAAATCACCTTTTGCAACACGGAGAGCAGCGAAGCGTACAGGGAAGAGTCAATGAGGCTCTGGAAGGAACCGATGTGGGTGTAGAGTCATACCGATTCCACTACCGTGGCCAGCCACTCTAGGATTCTCGGTTGAGAGCGAGAGGAGTACAGTAAGCTCGTCCTGATGCTCTTCAAACCACGCATATACACTGTGAGCTGTGTTACACGTGGCATTCTCCTGGTGGTAGATGCCATCGTGCTGAGGTAAAAATAAACTGCATGTAGGGGTGTACATGGTCACCAAGGATGGATATATACTTTAGCTAATGCATTATACCTTCCGGGATGATGGGAATTCCACGAAAACATTCCCCAGGCCATCCAGCAAGCCGCGTGGGCTTTGTTTCAGGAAATAAAGAAAGAAAATATGTTATGTGGACATGTGTCCGGAAACGCTTACTTTCCATGTTAGAGCTCATTTTATTACTTCTCTTCAAATCACATTAATCATGGAATGGAAACACACAGCAACAGAACGTACCAGCGTGACTTCAAACACTTTGTAACAGGAAATGTTCAAAATGTCCTCCGTTAGCGAGGATACATGCATCCACCCTCCGTCGCATGGTATCCCTGATGCGCTGAGGCAGCCCTGGAGAATGGCGTATAGTATCACAGCCGTCCACAATACGAGCACGGAGAGTCTCTACATTTGGTATCGGGGTTGCGTAGACAAGAGCTTTCAAGTGCCCCAATAAATGGAAGTCTAGAGGGTTGAGGTCAGGAGAGCGTGGAGGCCATGAAATTGGTCCGCCTCTACCAATCCATCGGTCACCGAATCTGTTGTTGAGAAGAGTACGAACACTTCCACTGAAATGTGCAGGAACACCATCGTGCATGAACCACATGTTGTGTCGTACTTGTAAAGGCACATGTTCTAGCAGCACTGGTAGAGTATCCCGTATGAAATCATGATAACGTGCTCCATTGAGCGTAGGTGGACGAAACTAAAATTAGCTCTAACATGGAAATTAAGTGTTTCCAGATACATTTCCACATAACATCTTTTCCTTACTTGTGTGTGAGGAATATATATATATATATATATATATATATATATATATATATATATGTGTGTGTGTGTGTGTGTGTGTGTTTGTTGTCCTTAGCGTAAGTTAGTTTAAGTTAGATTAAGTAGTGCGTAAGCTTAGGGACCGATGACATCCGCAGTTTGGTCCCATAAGAGCTTACCACAAATTTCCAAATTTTTCATCCTCCAGTCTGGACCCTTCGACGTTTACTGCAGAGCCGTACACACTAACGGCCATCTCTTCTTGGAGCATGAAACGTGATTCATCTGAAAAGGCTACCTGTCGCTAGTCAGCGGACGTCCAGCTTCGGTATTTGCGTGGAAATTCCAGCCTTCGCCGCTGATGAACATAAGTCAGCATTGTATCGTGATCCTGGTGCCTGCTGCGGAGGCCCATACGCAACGATGTTCGATGAACGGTAGTTGAGGAGACATTGTTGGTAGCCCCTTGGTTCATCTGAGCGGCCAGTTGCTCAACAGTTGTAGCTCTATTTGCCCGTACAAATCACATGGTGTATCACAGTTGCCTCGGCATCGCGTTCGGATTGCGCCGTTTTGCCAAGCACAGTATACTTCAATCACGAAGGCACGCGAACAGTTAACAGACTTAACCGTTTCAGAAATGCTTCCACCCTTAGCCCGAAAGCCAATGATCATGTCCTTCTCAATGTTAGGTAACTCCGTTTCCGTATTACAACAGTGGCTGCATTGTTTTCCGCATCCTCCGACATGTTTTATATACCCTCCACTAGTGGTGCTCCCATCTGCCGAACCGCGCGTCCGCTACGGTCGCAGGTTGGAATCCTGCCTCGTGCATGGATGTGTGTGATGTCCTTAGGTGAGTTAGGTTTAAGTAGTTCTAAGTTCTAGGGGGCTGATGACCTCAGATGTTAAGTCCCATAGTGCTCAGAGCCATTTGAACCATTTTGAACCTATCTGCCAACTGTGAGTGGTTATTACATATTGGTGTCTAACGTAGGCGGTGGTTACACTAACGTGACTGGACAGTGTAGATAACTGAATCGTCTGCGAAAAGTCTAATGTAACCACGTGAGTCTAACCACAAATCCGGTAACTCATAGTAATGTCAGTTCACTGCGTGTCACTGAACCTCGACATCGACTGGAAGGCAAAGAAAGCCACATCAAAGAACGATTCTCCAGTTAACTGCAGCAGGAGAGGTGTATTTGTATCAGACACAAAGATGAATGTCAGAAATAAAATGGATTTGTAAAACAGGAAACTAAGGTATAAAATATGATAAATAATAGCTCCGCTGAAATAAATATTAACAGGAGTTTAATTTAGAGATACATTCTTAAACTGTAAAATGAAAAGATTAACAGCAACAGAAAAAGATAATTAGAAAATAAAACGGTCATAAACACTTTCACAAAATTCCATTTACGTCATCAGCTGCTCGAAATAGCAGTCACATAATGCAACAGATATTCATAATCGCCGGCGAAAAAGACTCCTCCACAGACTAAAGATTCTGTTTAACGTAATGAAACAATGCTATAATTTAAATCCTCCTGGGTCGTCTGAAATTGTGGTTAGGCTTCATCTTTGAGCTTATCCTACACAGAGCAGTCCAGTGACTGAAATCAAGTAACGCATGGGCGAATATGAGGCAGAGTCCCCTTCAACGGTAGTGATGGGAGCAATGGAATTAAACCACTCGATTCAGCCGGTTATTGGAAAGTAATAGGTGCATTAGGTTGTAGTTTTAAACATCGGTTGAATTATTTATTTATTCTTTTGAGTGAAACAAGTTTATAGCAACAACACACTGGAAAAATAAGCTCAGCTGGTAGAATTTTTACGTCGATGGGTGCAAAGCAGCAGAAAGAGAGAGAGAAAAAGAAGAGAGCGTCCATAAACTGAAGTAAAAAAGTAATTATCTAACTACAAATTTAGAACGTAGCAGCAGTTATCAAATTATTAAAACCAACCAAAAACAGATTTCTAATGCCGGAAGTATGAAAAATTCGTATATAAGTAAATAACTACATAAATTGTGAAAATAGTTCAGTTTTAGAAATATACTTTCTATTTGCTTGTTATTGGAGTAAGATATGGTATTTGTATGCAAAAAGTTTGGCTGCTGTAGTCATGAGTTCATGCACAGGGCAGGACAAATAAAAGTGGCCCGGAGAACAAGTTCCAGGGTACAAAGACAAACAGCAGAGGAAATGGAATACAGTACTTTTTCTTGGCGGGGGGGGGGGGGGCAAACTGCTGAGGTCATCGGTCCCTAGACTTATACACTACTTTAACTTACGCTAAGGACAACACACACACCTATGCCTAAGGAAGGACTTGAACCTCCGACGGGAGGAGCCGCGCGAACCGTGATAAGGCGCCCTTGGCCACGCGGCTACCCCCTCGGCAATACAGTACTAACCTGACTATAGCAGATGTCCAAAGTGACCATCTTCCAACAGAATGGAGCAACTGCCCATACAGCCAGCCGAATCTTCGAGCACATTTACTCAATCTCCACGCCTGATAGAGTTGTTAGCAGAGGTCAGTTTGGTCGCGGCCCTAGCTGGCCACCCAGGTGACCTGATCTGTCAGTGCGAGAGTACTTCGTGTTGGGAACCCTCAAGTTTCAGGTGTATCGCTGACCAGGACCCAAAAGTGTCAAGAAATGAATGGTTCTCACTTTCAGCATCTGTTATAGGCAGGTTAGTACTGTATTCCCTTCCGTCTGCTGTGTTTCTTCGGATCCTGGAACTGTGTTCCCCGGATCACTTTTATTTGCTTCAACAAACCGAAAAGGCTGAAGAAGCATGTAAGTGAAATCATTCAATCACGGAGAGTGAAAATATCCACACAAGGTGTTGCAAAACGATACCAACAAACTTCAAGGGGTAGTAGACGGTGTCTTGAGGAACAAATTGAGGATAGGGACTCGTGTCCGGAAATTCATTCAATGACGCCTACAGAGCGTCAAAGCTATAGTCGCTCAGTTGTCTCATTCGACAGCAAACGTGATTCGTACGCTGATGGACCGCAGGTGGCCATCTCGCAATGTTGTTTGTTATTCAGTAATCGCGACTGATTACAGCGATTGCCAGTGGAGAAGATGGAGTTTGGTGCTGCGTAGACAGGCCTTGTCTCCTACGTTTCCGATGCTACGTTGCTTTGGTGGATGATGTATTAGACACGAGTTTCCATCCGTAGTTTATTTTTCTCCTGTATATCGAAGAACGCTGGAGATTTTAGAGA
Organism: Schistocerca gregaria; assembly: GCF_023897955.1. NCBI lineage: Eukaryota > Metazoa > Arthropoda > Insecta > Orthoptera > Acrididae > Schistocerca > Schistocerca gregaria. The sequence continues at coordinate 845,040,519 of NC_064931.1, forward strand.
GTTTGACTGATTTCGCTTACATGCTTGTTCAGCCTTTTCGGTTGTACATGAACCCATGACTAGAGTGGCCAACATTTCTACAGAAAAAAAATGAAATGATCGTATGGCATTGTTGGCCGGGAGTCCCCATGAGGGGAAGTTCGGCCGCCTTGTTGCAAGTCCTTTCTAGTTGACGCCACTTCAGCGAATTGCGAGTCAATGAGGATGAAGAACACACAGTCATCACGAGGCAGAGAAAATCCCTAACCCCGCCGGGAATCGAACCCGGGACCCCGTGCGCCGGAAGCGCGAAAGCTACCGCAAGACCACGAGCTGCGGACTTCTGCAGACAAATAATGTATCTTACTTCCATAACAAATAAATAGAAAATATATTTCCAAAAACTGAAGTCTTTTCACAATGTAAGTATTTATTTACTTACATTTCAGTACTTCTAGCATTAAATATCAACTTTTGTTTGGTTTTAATAGTGTCGTAACTGATGTTACACTCTAAATTTATGGTTTTTATTTCAATTTATGGACGCTCTCTCTCTCTCTCTCTCTCTCTCTCTCTCTCTCTCACACACACACACACACACACACACACTCTTTCTGCTGGTCTGCATTCATGAACTACAATTCTCTTCCGGAAAATGCTGATGTGATTTGAACAGACAGAATATAAGATATATTTTTCAAATTGTTCGGTGGCTTAATCACTTGCTTTTTAAACGTATATCGCCACTTTTGAAAAGTATTTTCGCCACGAAAAGTATTCGTCATCATTTGTTAACATATCATTCATGGTTAACCCAGTTCAGCATTAGCCTAGACGAGTGTAGGAAAACCGCTTGAAAACAACATTCAGGTAGATGTCGGCGCCTTTAACTGCAACGTCGTTGAGTGACGCTCCTGGATACGGGTTCCTATCCTCAATTTGTTTCTGAAGACACCCTCTGCAGCCTTTGAAGTTTGTCAGTATCGTTTTGTAACAGACTGTATATCTGACATAACCGTCAGAGACTTGTATCATTTGTTTCTCTCACGTGAAGTGAAACCACTCAAACCTGGAGAATGAGTGAAAAACATTCATATAGCTGACGTGGTCGCAGAGGCAGTTCCATTCGGTTGTTTCATTCGAGTGAAAAACCGAGTAAACGAAAAAAAATAATCAAATGGCGAATCGGTTGTTGGAAACAGTCGTTATCACATCAGTACCTAGCGACCTCTGGGCAGAGATCCGGGCACTAGAGGCCGTCAAACGCTGCCTCACCGCCGCTCGTTATCGGCAGCGGGAGCCCAGCGAGACTGCCGTCTCTCGCGCTGTCTTGAAAGTGAGGCCACTCAGCTCTCCCGGCTGGCGCACATCCCTGACAGCAGTTCGCAGGGCCGGTCTCAGCACAGCCTGTACGACGCACACCTACACCAGTATGCTGGCACTTCGTGAAATGCTATCTGCTTATGAGAGAACATCTTTAAATTAGTAAGATATACTGGTGATCAAAAAGTCTGTATAAATTTGAAAACTTAATAAACTACGGAATAATGTAGATAGAGAGGTTTAAATTGACACACGTGCTTGGAATGACATGGAGTTTTATTAGAACAAAAAAGTATTGCTAGATGCGTGAAATATCTCTTGCGCGCGTTGTTTGGTGATGATCGTGTGCTCAGCCGCCACTTTCATCATGTTTGGCCTCCCAGGTCCCCAGACCTCAGTCCCTGCGATTATTGGCTATGGAGTGTCCTTGAAGTCGCAAGTGTATCTTCATCGACTGACATCTCTAGGGATGCTGAAAGAGAACATCCGACGCCAATGCCTCACCATAACTCCGGGCATGCTTCACAGTACTGTTCACAACATTATTCCTCGACTACAGCTGTTGTTGGGAAATGATGGTGGACATATTGAGCATTTCCTGTAAATAACATCATCTTTGCTTTGTCTTACTTTGGTATGCTAATTATTGCTGTTCTGATCAGATGAAGCGCCATCTGTTGGACATTTTTTTAACTTTTGTATTTTTTTTGGTTCTAATAAAACCTCATGTCATTCCAAGCATGTGTGCCAATTTATACCTCTCTATCTATATTATTCCGTGATTTATTCAGTTTTCAAATTTATACTGACTTTTTGATCACCCGGGATATCGACATACACAAACAGAACTGATACAACCTGTCATAAGGGTTCTTGTGTTTAACTTCAATAATGAAGTGCGGTATAACATAAAATTACGACTAAAGACATTCGTCGTCGACGAGGTTCGTTCTTCCCTGATTTTCCTTGTGACTAATTCTTCTTATCTATTTAGCTGCAATATTATTTCGCTATTTTTTCATCTGTTTTGATGAATTGATAAAGTTAGTTTACTTTATAAAGATCAGCGTTAGCATAAAAAATAGCTAGCCCTTAAAGAGTGCGAAAATATTTGAGACGCAACCTCTATTTTTCTAAACTGTTTCTTCAATTGCAGACAGAATTTTTCTTTTAAAATGGGGATGTGAGGGAACAAATTTGAAAACAGAGGCTATGACCTAACAAAATGTATGTTCGGAGGTACTGGAATGTCTGTTACAGGTAATAGTGAATTGAGCAGCAACTGCGCAGTCAGCTGTACCTATTAGCTTTTTAGCCCCCCAAGGTAAAACGAGGGGCGTTTTAACTTGGACGCCCTTATCTGTCTGTAAGTCTATCTGTGGAATCTTAGCTGCGAAACAGTTGGGCCAATATGAATGCAGTTTTTCTTTAAAATTGGAGGCTGGTTTAATCGAAATGGTTCTTCGCTGTATTTAATTACAATCAGCTCTACCATTTAAACAAATCAGTTCCAGAGGCTAAAAATGTTTGCCACCAACACACTCTCTTGCAATACGTTGCTTAACATGTAAGAGGTACATTATTTGATGTAGTGTACAAGTCAGGTTGGTATCAGGAGCTCAGGTGGGCATCTGGGGCGTTTTTCCTGTACGTAAAATGAGAAATACTAGGATTCAGAGGAAAATGAGTTTTTTTTCCCAAGAACTACAACTAAGAGGTACAACATTCACGAAAACTGACAACGGCCGCGGAGTGAACCGCACATGGTACGGAAAGTGCATTTCGCTCTCAATAGGAAGGGCTGGTGGACGCGTCCAGAGCGTAAGGAAGCTGGCAGGCAAAAGCTTGACCCGCTGTTGCGGCCGCTGCTTCGCCAACCCTTTTGCGTACTTCACGTGACGGTACCCGCTCTTCCCATGGCGGGTTTGTGGAAGGAAGTTGCCGTCTCCCACTCAGCAATACCATGATGGCGTCCCTAGTTCGGTGTAATAGCCCGGAATCCGGCCACAAGTACTGCGGAGTAGTTTACGTAATTGCTCACGCCACTGCTTGAGGCTAAGTTAAATGACAAAATGCGAGTATAATACGAAAATTTCACTATTATCACCAGTTACCAATCAATATTCCTTCCCCCTTCCATGACAGCTTGTTATGCGTCTGTGACTGTTGGAATGGCTCACACTAATCACTCTTAATGACCAATTCAGAACACAAAGCGTTTTTCTTCTGACGTATATGGAAGGCGACCGACACCTAATGTTTTTAGCTTAAAAGAAGGGTTTTAAAACTGATGGAGGATTGAATTCGCATTTAAAAATGACAATTGATTATGACATATGCATTAGCTCCTCTCCTCTCCCCTCCCCTCCCCTCCCCTCCCGTCTCCTCCCCTCTCCAACCCTATCCTCCCCTATCCTCTTTAGGCGTTATCCACGGTATTCGCCGTCTATCTGGGGATCTAGTACAACCTGTAGTAGTGGCTCGCGGCATTTACAGTAGCTATATTTATACAAAACCCATACAATAAAGCGAATGGCCAGTAGAGCTACATGCACAGACATAACGATTGAAATGTCCACTCTATTGGAATAATTCTGATACCATTCAGCAAAGTGCGCGGTAGCAAACGTAGTGACGATGGGACATAATTTCGGGACAGCCGAGAAGAAGAAAATTTGTATATCTATATCTTAAGGTGGGGCGTGCGTTACCGAACTGCGAAGCGTTCGATATCTTTGTAAGGCCTTGCTTCCTGGCATGTTAGTGTTATACTTGGATTATTAATTAGGACACTGTTGACACCTTACGGCAAAACCTGAGAAAGCGAGACGGATCACTGCAACAAGAGAGGAGCAATATCTCGGTATAATGAGGCTGCAAAAGAACGTGATAGTCTTGGTACTGTTGGAAAGCTTAGTCCCAATTAATCCAGCTACCTCCTCATCAGCAGAAGAAAGAAATACAGAATAGAGCTGACAACACAGCAATAGGGTAAGTTATAAAGGCGGGAGGGTCATAAAATTGACTGCAGCAGTAGGCGGTCATGGGCGCCCGTTGGCAATTCCAGCAGAAGGGACGCACATGCACAGTGCTCCGTCAATAGCATAAATAACTGCGTCGTCAGAATAGATCCTAGCTTACTCGGTCTACCGTAGCGGTCAACAGGAGCCTAGGCTCATGTCAATCGATAGATTATGCGTTTGTGCGTTTACTTTAGCCGAAGGGCGTTGTGACGTGGCCACTAAGCTAGTTCTTTGCTAGTCGGTGTGCCTATTTTGGCATACGCGGTAGAGCATGTGGCATTACCGTTAGTGAAAATGATTCTGAACGTATGTTGGTGCCGCTAATTACTACCAATTCCCATGTGCTAATCTTTTCCGCCGGCCGTGATGGCCGAGCGATTCTACGCGCTTCAGTCTGGAACCGCGCGCCCGCTACAGTCGCAGGTTCGAATCCTGCCTCGGCCATGGATATGTGTGATGTCCTTAGGTTGGTTAGGTTTAAGTAGTTCTAAGTCTAGGGGACTGGATGACCTCAGATGTTAAGTCCCATACTGCTCAGAGCCATTTGAACCCTGTTAATCTTTTCCTGTCTCCAGTTTTACTGAGGATTGCTATTGTCCCTGAATTATTGAAGTAACACGCGTCATGGTGCGTACACGGTGCTTGAATTCAGCACGAAATGCATTTGTTGGATAAGATGCACTGTGTGCAGGTCTCCCAGTGAGAGCAAATAATTATTTACAATATTTAGATGAGGAGGTATGTCCTCGTATTTGGAATGTTTCCCTCAATTGCTGTTTCCCAATGAACAGAGTTACAGTAATATGAAACTACCTACATCTGCTATTTCCCAATAGTTCAGTTTGAGCGTCCTCTAACTGCACTAAACAGTTTTATACGTGACATAATAAGACGAAAATAAAAGTACACTTCAAAGTGGAGAGGCACGCTCAAAAGAAGGGGTAGACTGTCAGATAAAATAAATAATGAAATATAAAGGCATGCAGGTGGAGTTCAAAAATCTTACGCTAAACACATATTTAGTAGCTAGAGCAGAGGCTGTTCCGATGACACTTTTATCGTTATCTTTGTCATCATTTACTTGTGCTTCTAGGTTGTTGTATTTACCGTGAGAGTATTCAGGAATGTGGCCCTAACGGTTCTCCCTATACCTTACGGTGTGTCATGAATTCCAATATTACTTCTACATGTTACCAAGATATGGTCTTCTTAACGATATTTGGCTCTCTCAATTACTTTAAAACTGGGGTGATATATCCATTGCTAATCTGTATCATTACATGTTGTTTCTTTGTTACCGTAAGTCATCATTGATGGCCTTTGCGGTGATTTATTCAACCTACCTGCAATGTTCTATGAATTGTTGCACTGCATTGGAGATTCTCGCAGACGGCGGCATTTGATTTTCCAACGACGAACTTTCCTTGAAGTCTGAAAACCGCAAGTCTGCGTGCTGAATCATAGAAATTAGCTTGAAGTGTGTTTCTCATTTTAATTTGTAGCACTAATTTTTATATGTATTTTGTGAGGATACGAATAACTGCGTTTTGTAAAATCAATACATTATTTTGGCGTCAAAAGGGGAGATTGTAGCTGTATGTGATCGTAAGGTGCAGAAGTCTTTAGTGACACAGTCATGTCCTTGGTGCCTCCAAGCTGACGAAAATAAGCTTATCTTTATTTGTTTCATGTTTTATAATAAATTTTCCTTACTAACCTAAATCGGGTTGAATTTCTGCCTCAGTGTGCGAAATCTGAGTATAAAATAATAGTCATGCCTTTGCTTAAAAGTATGGTTGTCACTCAACTGGTGTAAGTTTTAAGCGTTGTATTGACATCAAAAATAATGACAATGGGCAATGTGTTACATTTGTATTACAGTCTTTGTAGCTATACACAGTAATCTGCTCATGGCAATATAAATCATTGGCCGAAAAAACATCTCGTAATACTTGTTAAGAATTGGGACTACACTAGCGTGAAGCATTGTAGCTAGAGGTAAAACAGTTGTGTACTGGTGACAGTTGTTGCTTGTAAATGCGAAATTTTTGTGTCTCAAGCTGTCCAATGGTATTAATAACTTTGAGTAAGATGGCAATTAAGTTACTCTGCATTTTCTAGGTGTTCAAATTATGGCCCAAGAAGTAGATCCTGACAGGCTCTCGGGTGGAGCACAACTTGTGTTCTTCACGTGTATCTAACACTTACACTGACTTGTGACCACATGCGCTTCTGAGAAATGGATTACTATTAAGCATTTGAGAGGCCTTTTGCTACATTTAGCGTCTATTTCACTTATAGTGACATTATGTAAACGGACTCTGTTTCCTATATTCCTCACGGAGGTCTTTTGTCGCTCTGGATTGCAATGATTAAAGTTAAGCAATGTGTTTCCATGCATTCGTAACAACTTATTCTCTTTAGCTTTTCTGTTCATGACCAAGTGCAAGTGGCACACAGTGTCTAACTTATGTAACTCATGACTGTTGTATCTCAAACTTACTCATAGTTTCACATTTTCCTGTAACTGGCAGAAATTTGCCACAACTGAAAAGTGTTTACTAATTAACTCGCTTATTATCATTTAATTCTCATGACTTGAAACGTATCTTTTCCTCTGCTCTGGCTGTTGGTTTTTGCTCAACACTATGACTTACAACATAAAAGAGCATGCATCTCTGTTGCACTTATTTCTGTGCAGATAATACATTTTACAAACACAAACAAAGAATGAAATGATTACTATCTTTCTTGTCGTATTGCGACATTCTTTTAATTATGTTTTTTGAATGTAGTCCCTAGACGTCAGGGCATAGGTTTTCCTGTTTCTTAAAGCATAGCGAGGACATGCTGGCAACACCCTCTATTCCTTTTCCTTCTGCTTTGTAGTGGTGACACCTTTAGTCGTCGGTGCGACATTAGGGATAGGAGCTGCTTGAGGTGGCACTCCTGGGACGTGATACGACTTTAACCGATGAAAGTGTACTATTGTAGTACGATCAGGTGACTAAACTTCGACATTCACTGGGGAGGTGATGGGCAATAGAGGGAAGAGGCCCTATTACCGAGAAGTGAACTTAGTTTTCCTTTTTTTTATCACGTGATTTAGGACAATACCAAATCACAAAAAAATGGTTCAAATGGCTCTAAGCACTATGGGACTTAACATGTGAGGTCATCAGTCCCCTAAACGTAGAACTACTTACACCTAACTAACCTAAGGACATCACACACATCCGTGCCCGAGGCAGGATTCGAACCTGCGATCATAGCAGCAGCGCAGTTCCGGACTGAAGCGCCTAGAACCGCTCGGCCACAGTGGCCGGCCCAAATCACCATGTATATATTAAGGGAGTGTAGTGCCTTTGTTACTACGTCCTACCTGTTTTTGTGTGGCTTTGAAATTATTGTGTTTAAGTGGATCGATATGGCTTTGAAATGGCGGGCTAGCCTTTTCACTACGCGTATATTGACGTCGGGGGCAATTTACTAATATGAAAAGTGAATTCATGAGTCTCCCATAGACTGCTTCGATGGAGAGTATCTCGTAGCTGTGGCGACAAATCTACATATCTGTCCCAGTCAAAGTGGGTCTTCCCTATATAAAATAATAGCATTCGGACAATAGTTTTGTGCGATCGCTCTAGGTGACGCTTTGCTTTAGGGTGAAAGAGTGTAGTTCGCGATGTTTTGATTAATAATATTGTGGAACTTGTGTAAACAGTGCCAACACGAAATTGAGTTTTGGTCGGTGAGTATTGCGTTGGGAATTTCAAACGGCAATACCAAGCGACTGTCAAAAGTGCATGAAACAATTTCAGCGGTCATATTCACAACTGGTACCAAATTAAATACCTTGAAAAGTGATCAGTAGTTGACAAAATATATTTATTATTCTTGGTACCTTGTAGAAATGGGCCGCAGATATCCAAGGCCACAATTTGAAAGGTTTCGTTGCTTCTTGTAGGGTTTGTAAAGGAAAATTAGTCCTAGGTGGAGGCACACTTTCTGCACAAGGCAGACAATTTTGTATATACTTCCAAAAGTCGGTTTGTCGACCTCTACACAAGTAATTTGAGGCTATACTTGCGTTTGTGGCTTGTCGCCCATTGTGGCAGGCTGGCAGGGCTGTGAACTGCCATGATACGGTGCTGTTGTTCGTTGTTGCAATTCCTTAGGTATTACTACTCTGTAACCCAACGGTGTCTTGCGATGTAGTATACTGCCTTCCGTAACAGAATCAGAGAATTCTGTATACTGATGCCATTCTACATCTCTCTCTTGTGATTCTTTCAGTTCTGCTACGTAAACATCATCTGTTTGCGCAACTCTAACCTTTTTGCTTAGGCCGTTGGCATTGCTGTGAAGTCAGCCAGGCTTATGCCAAACTATGTAATCATATTCGGATAATTTTAATGCCCATCTAGTCAAGCGACTAGTGGGATGTTTTAAACTTACCATCCATACTAAAGCAGTGTGGTCCGTATCCACAGTGAATTGACGTCCATACATGTAACACTTAAAGCAATTTATTCATAACATGAGAGCTAGCAGCTCCTACTCAGTAGTACCGTAATTAATTTCTGCTGAGTTCATTTGTCTGGAGGTATAACCAATTGGTCTTTCCTCACCATTATATTCCAGACTTAAAACAGCTCCGACTGCATCGAAAGAATAAAAGGTTTTTCAAAATCTAGATGTATTAGTAAGGTGAACTAGTCAAAATTTCTTTTCCTCATTGCTGCTTCCCCTCATCTGTCCATTCAAATACTGCATCTTCCATTAGTAATTTTGTTAATGACTTTGTTATTGTAGCATAGTCCTGCACAAACCACCTATAATAGTTGGCTAAACCTAGGAAAGATTGTGATACTTTAACACTTCTTGGGGTTGGAAAACTATCGACTGCTTCAGTTAGACTAGAATCTGGCTTAACTCCATTTGAACTAATGATGTGCCCCAGGTACTGAACATGTGACTGTGCGAAAGAACATTTTTCTAGTTTCAAACTTAAGAATACACTTTGAAATCTAGAGAATACATTTCATAATCTTTCACCATGCTTTTCAATTGTTTTTGCAAAAATTACGATTTTGTCGAGTTACCCAAGACATAGTAGGCTTTCATCCTCTCAATAACAAGTCGGCAAATCTTTGAAAAGTGGCAGACGCATTTCTTAGACCAAAAGGTATGCATAAGAATTCATAGAGCCCAGATGGGGCCACAAAGGCAGCTTTCGGTCTACGTCGTGGTGCAAACGGAATCTGACGATATCCAGAACGCATGTGCAGGGTGATACAGTATTTGCAATTTCCTAACCTGTCTAAGGTCTCATCGATACGTGACAGAGGGTAAGTATGCAGTGTGGTAATCCTGTATACCGCTCTCGTATGCATACATAGACTATAGGTTTTCTCCTCACTGATTGGTTTCTCTGTCATAATAACAATTGGACTGGCCCACGCGCTTGCAGAGGGTTGAAATACCCCTGCAGCTAATTACTGTTGAATCGTATCTTCAACAACATATTGTAAATGAATAGGTAAGATGATACGGCTTCTGTGCAATTGGTTTAGCGTCTCCTGTAGGAATTTCGTGTTGTTCGAGGTCAGTTGCTGGCAAATATCTCCTTTTCTCGAATAACCACGCATATTCCTCTTAAACCGAATACAAAAGATTTTGCTCTGTTTCTGGCAAATGTCCCAACTTCACTTTCAACTGATTGCTTATTGGAGGTGCTAGTGTGCAGACCTTTCTCACAGCCAATTTCTTAAGTTTTTTGCAGCCTGTCGAGAAAGTCATTCTGGGAGAGCGGGTAGGACAGAAAGTCCGATGTTGCTGGTATTCCACTGCTGACACGTGTGGTAGCAGCGCGGTCTGAGGTGTCTTGTCACGGTCCGCGTGTCTCCCCTCGTCAGAGTTTTGAGTCCTCTGCCGGGCATGTGTGTGTGTGTGTGTGTGTGTGTGTGTGTGTGTGTGTGTGTGTTGTCCTTAGCATAAGTTAGTTTAAGTTAAGTTAAGTAGTGTGTAAGCATAGGAACCGACGACCTCAGCAGTTTGGTCCCATAAGACCATACCACAAATTTTAAAAATATTCCACCGCTAATTGTTACAGGTGTGATAGTTTTCAATGTTCAGTTGGAGCTTGTGCTGTAGGCCTCCCGCGGTGGTCTCGCGGTTCTAGGCGCACAGTCCGGAGCCGTGCGACTGCTACGGTCGTAGGTTCGAATCCTGCCTCGGGCATGGATGTGTGTGATGTCCTTAGGTTAGTTAGGTTTAAGTAGTTCTAAGTTCTAGGGGACTAATGACCACAGCAGTTGAGTCCCATAGTGCTCAGAGCCATTTTTTTGTAGGCCTCCCTTCACAAGTTCCTCGCGAATGAGACATATGCCCATTGTATGGACAGTGGCTGTATCTCTGAACCGAACAGCGCACGTCATATAATCTATCACAGCCTGATAGCGTGTTAGGAAATGGTTCCCCAGAATGATATCAAAATCCCGTCTGCGTTTCCTCACTACTTCAATATCAAAGACATGCAATGTGCAGGTCTACTGTACAGGTGCCTACAGGAATGATTATCTCCTCTCCAAGTCTCCTTATATCCTAGCGTGGCGGTTTTGGCACACACTTGTCGTTATCAGAAACAAAGAGGACACTAATATGAGCCAGTAGCGCTCGGCCGTGTGGTTGGGCTTCCCACATCTTTGGCAATTCGTGTCATTGTCATTAATGAATACATGTCACGCTTCGCTGGCGTGCTCGGGGACGGATACAAATCTTACCGCTTCCTCGTGTAACAGAGCAAGTCTGACTGCTTCATGCAAGTAGGTGGGGGAGGCTACCTTTATCTCATTCCCTGTTTGTGTATTGATTCCGCGTATGGAAACATCGACTGCTCTAGCTTCAGCCTCTTCAATTAACGCTTCATTATATTTATTGTTCCTTCCAAGGGCGTATGTGCGGTAAGATACTGCCCTAATTTCGTCTGCAAATGGTTCAAAGTCCTCTCCACTTTGGCCGGCCGGAGTGGCAGAGCGGTTTTAGGCGCTGCAGTCTGGATCCGTGCGACCGCTACGGTCTACTGTACAGGTGCCTACAGGAATGGTTATCCTCGGGCATGGTTGTGTGTGATGTCCATAGGGTAGTTAGGTTTAAGTAGTTCTAAGCTCTAGGGGACTGATGAACTCTCCACTTTCTGTCTAAGGGTAAGCAACCGATCACGGTTAGAACTAACCCCATGCTCGCCGGAATAGCGCTCTGCTAACCCATACGCCAAGAATTCAAACGTGGGTGCTTCCCGCAACGCGTCTGCTGATTCGATATAAGTTCCTGCATCGCCCGAAAGCTTCAGCTTGGTGACATTTAACGACAAATGGTGTGGCCTTGGGCATGTACGTCCCACGTCCCTGACATTTTCTAAAAGGTTGTTACATTTTCACCTGGCTTTCCAGCAAAAGAAAGAACAGAAGTTACGGCTGGAAGGGTAGAGGCTATATCTCGTACTAATTTTTCTGTTTCAACTTTATGGGCTCAGGAAAGGCTTCACGTTTGGGAGTTATCTATTTTTTTTCACTTGGCAGGGTGGTTATCTGCTGTTAACAATAAAGTAATGCTATCAGACTCGTTCGAGGCCGCAGTTTCAGCATCGGGAGCCGATGCAGTCCTCTCCGCTGGTTGCGTGGACCTAAATCAGGCATGGTTACAAACGTGGGACTGAGACTGAACAGATGAACACAAAAAAAAAAGTGTCGCTCTATTCTAGGCGATGAAAAGATCCCTCGTCGGAATTTCGTCGGAGTTGTTAGTTAGCAGAATGCATTGTAGCGACGCTTACGGCGTCGGCGTCGGGGCGGCGGAGAGAGGCGGGTGCCCGGCTGCAGCGCCCGGCGGCAGTGCACGTTTGAGTTGAGGCGCGGCCCGCGGCAACTCCTCTACTGCCGGCGGCTCGCTCCAGCGTGGGACGCAAAGTAGCGGCGCGCGGCCTATAGTGCGCTCGCATGCTTGATTGGGCCGTCACGGCCTATCACGTTGCTGGGCGCGCCCGAAGGCGCGTCTAGTCAACTCCACCCAGACTACAGGCCCGCGCGCACACTTCTGACGTCACATACCGATGGCCAGGTCTGTGTCGGAATGCTCCTGTAGCACTCTGCAGCTATACGAACTTTACGAGCTTTAGAGCTGAGACCGCGTAGAGATACTCGTGCTTTCCTCTCCTACATGTCCTTGTAATGAAAGTATGGAAATTTATATCATTGCGTAAAGTAACTGAAGAAAACTGCCCTATGTTATTTCAAGATGTGAAATTATTTTGACGATTTGCTTAAATATGCGTTTCTAGGCTTCAACACAAACTGTAATTTTAAATTCTTTCTTTTTCCTCAGGAGCTACGCTTTCTTGCAGTAAAAAATCGTCAATATGCAATAACAATCAGACGTTTTGGGTTTTAAATAAAGCAGCTGGAGCCCCTACAGAATTTAAGAATTTGTTTCCCTGGTTATTTTCGTAAATTTTCCTCTCCACTTCAAAATTTTCTGATCTCACACGAAACTCAAATCAATCGACGAAATGTAGCACCTCCTGACATAAGGTTTAATAAATCAAAAAACACGAAAAATATTTTATTTCCCTGTTCCTCCATAACTTTAGAATCTTAAACATGAAAAGATTGTTTCTCCTATATCCTTGATTGAAATTCGTGTCACAGAGTGCTATTAATTTAATCACAATGCACTTACCTCGAACTTCTGCTTTCTATACTGCTTAATCTGTCGAACACTGAATTCATTAAAGCAATTTTCTAAGGTAGTTTACTCAAATTGAAATTATTTCCGAATAGCTGTATATGTAAAACTGAACAAAATCATTCTGTAGCTCTTCCAAATAAAAGTACTGGAAACTCAATAATCTGGTAGGAATGATAAGGAGTCACACTAATTAATATTCTGTGTGACAATAGTCGCAAATATGAGAGACATTTCACAGCCAGCTTCGTATTAACCTCGCAGCAATGGTCCCGAATTAAGAAACAAATGATACTGGTACATGATACGAAACTGCTTTTAAAAACAGTTGGCAAAAGTGGTGCAATGGAAACAAATAACACGCAAAATTTTTTTCCTCATTTACTTACCCTTGAATGATGCGTAGACACAAATTCCTGTCTGGAAATAGGTGCAATCCAGCGATTTCTCAACTTCACACATTTGGAGAATCGAAACACGTGCACTTTCATGCCTTTTTGGAATTTATAATTTCCCTGGCAAAAGGGAACGCAGCACTTGTATCCCATACTTCGAAAAACTGTAGGCGAATACTGTATGAAATATATGTCACTCTCACGTGTCACACATCTTCAACACAAGATACACGCCAACAGGACTGCCGACTGAAGATAAGATAGCCAACAGTTTGTGGCGTAACGTGCCAATATGGAAGCTGTGCGTAGGCCTTGTATCTAGAAGGCTTTGGTCTAGTGCAGACAGCTAAGCGGCCCGCGGCAGCAAACGCTAGGTGTCGCTGTCGTTGGCAGCACATACGATCGGCAGGAAAATATCGATTCGGATAGAGTGGTGGAAAAGATCCCATTACTGACACCAATTTGTACATGTCAGAATTATATCAGGAGCTCAGGTGGGTATCCAGGGTGTTTTAATTACACGTAAAATGAGAACTGCTAGTATTCAGAGAAAAAATAGGTTTTATTTCCAAGAATTACGTCTTTGGCGCACAATATTCACGAAAACTGGCTACAGCCGCGGAGTGAACCGTACGTGGTAAGGAGAAAGCATTTTGCCTTCAATAGGGAGGTCTGGCGGACACGTGCAGGCAAGAAATCTGGCACGCAAGAGAGCGACCGCTATTGTAACCGGTACCTCGCCAACCCTGTTGAATACCTCACCTGACGGGACCCGGTTCTCCCATTGGTGGGTTTGTCGTAGAAAGTTGATGTCTCTCACTCAGCAATACCGTGGTGGCATCCTTCGTTCAGCGTAATAGCTTGGGAGCCGTCCACAAGTACTGCGGAGTAGTTTATCTAACTGCTCACGCCACTGCCTGAGACTAAGTTAAAATGACAGAAGGAGGATACAATAAAAATTTTTACCATTATTTCCCATTATCATGTGCAGTAGTATTGAACTGTATCTCTCACAGCGACCTACATCTCCACAGAATGCTTTTGATAATCCACTCAGTAGTAGCTAGAACAGCAATGCAACCCTGCTGATGTAGGAAAAGTAAACAAGGCAGTGAAGAATTACGTCCATTTTATCGGAACCCCAATGACAGCAGCCCATCGCTCATCAAAGGAGACGAATCAATTTGTTTCATTAATTTCGTGTTATTTGCTGAAATTACCTCCTATACACAAAATGATAATTATTTTGCATACTTAAAATAAAAGACTTTTGTGAACAGTGTTAAATCATTTTAATGGGAAGTTACTCAATCTACTACAGAAATATACAAACTAGTATGAACCATTTATCATAAATATTAGTTTAAATATCAGTTTATTTTATTTCGTACGCACTAGAGAGTGGAATATCTCATGAATAAGTTCGTAAGCATTTCGCTTTACTTCTGGGCGCTGTACGGCATTAAGTACACATTGTATCAAACACTGTTCTTGTCACTTGCTTTCGCTTTTTCTCCTGAAGTTTAGCTTCACTTCGATCTCAACTTTTTGTGAACAACCAAAATATCATTTACCTTATCAGAAGCTATACAGCTCGTTTTCTGGAACGCTACCTTCCTTGCTAAAATTCCTTTAGCCTGAAGCACTACTTGCAAGTATATAGTAAACCCCTTTGCTGCTTTGACTGAGTTTAGGAAGTGTACCAGCATTTGTCTTCCACCATGAAAGGGGACTGATCAACTCATCGTGCGGTCTCCCGATGTTTATGTGTTTCTCAAGTTCATCTCATTTTGAGGTAGATGATGGCCAGCTTTCGAATTTTCTTGTGTAAGAAGGCATAAAATCTTCGTTCACTTTTGTCACAACGACTTCGTTTACTATATGCCGAACATATCGTTAAATTTTTTTCTCTTGCTCTTTAGGTAGTACTAGCAGGAATGTCGTCATGTAGTGAAGATCACGAACCTCGGTCAAAATCTCTTTAAAAAACATTGTTGCCTTTGCTTTAGTTTCCTCATGTTCACGTCGTCGATTCCAGTTCGGCAATGATCTAACAATTTGGGAATCGATGACACTACAAATGGTAGCATTAGCTCCTCTCCGCTTTCCGAAGTGTGTGGCCTCCTCGAAAAACAACAGAAAGTCCTCAGCGTTTTCCATGGCTGCCCTGTAATAAGGCCTTATCGCTTCGTATTTGTTAGATTCACGCCGAACGATCTGTGTTTGGCCTTTTAGCGTACGAAATGACTCTAGGATAATATACATACTTTCGACCCACTTTCAACGCCCTAGCGCAATGTTTCCTCTAATTAGCGACTGAGCCAGACCTCTTTATGAACCCCACCAATTCACGAACGGCTAAGATGGACTCATATACGACAGGAATATCATCTCTTCAAAATATTTCGTTTAAGGTGTGCAATAGTACTGTAGTGATATAGCCGCACGAAGTGGCCGCGCGGTTTGAGGCGTCATGTCACGGACTGCGCGGCCACCCCCTCGGGTTTGGGTGTATGTGTTGCTCTTAGCCTAAGTTAGTTTAAGTAGTGTGTAAGTGTAGGGACCGATGATCTAAGCAGTTTGGTCCCTTAGGAATTCACACACATTTGAACATTTTTGTACTGATACAGCGTATCGCACATGGGAGACGTTTATGTGCTTCTAGAGCTTTCTTAATGTTGGCCCCCTGATCCGTAACGAAAGTAACTTTCTCCAGTTCTGGGACAATAATAGACAGTTCTGCCGTCTGTTCGTACATTTCTGTAATAATATTTTCGCCAGTCTTCGGCACATGGAGCCATCTCGTAGTTAGCAGAATATAATTTTTTTCTCTATGTATCCATTGATTCATCAATACAGGAGGACGTATGAGTTCGGTAGCTATCAGTCTAGAAGTCGCACGTCATTGCACATTGGTTTTTAGATACAGCCTCTTTCACTTCAGATATAAGCTCACTCCTTATCTGGTCAGCCATTTCTTTGATGTGTCTTGCTACAGCCCTCGGGGAAGGCAGGACTTCTTGAGCGGTGACCTTCCCACATTTCTTGAGCTTTTATCTCTAATCCCCAGTTTATTAGCTCTCGAAGCAGCAACATTTGGTAAGCGTCGGCCTTCTTTACAATTATATCTTATCACATCGCTTGCGCTTCCCTTACAGACGGGTAGTGCTGCATAGTCTTCATTTTGGCACTGGTCGTAGCCAGTGGGAAGATGAGTGCCTCTTTCTGCAACTACCTGAAAAATAAATAAGATTAATGTAATTGTATACTTAATGAAAACAGGTTTCATTTAATTAGCTGTAAGATCAAAAGAGATAAAACTAAAAAGTGTTCAAATAAAGAAGTGAATCGACTAATGAAATATTATTACGTCTGTAATTTATAAGGTATATTTTATAGACATTTAGTAATCGCAAAAGTGTTCACCTTAAATTTTTCCCAACTACAACTAGTTTTTCTTATTCCCGGACTATTCAGTAGAATGTACGTTTCGTCACCTAGTTTACTGAAAACAGTTCCTCGGTGATTGCTGACACTGTAGAATGTCCGTTCACTTCCGTTCATGTTCAATTAAATGCCGTTAACAGTTGAGGACTAGCGCTACGTGACGTGAGTGCGGGAATGCGGGAGTATCGACCAGCTCGGGAACTCGTCTCGTGCCGATTCGACAGCTGTCGACACCAACTCGTTCACGCACTGTGACGTCAGCTGTCCTTACTCAACGCGACCGAACCGGCGGTAGCAAGCCGCGGCCACGGCGAGAAGTGAGAGGGGCTGTCGGGCGCTTTGACTAGCTCCACCGGGCACCCAGCGTGCTGTGCTGGTACCACATACATACGCATTTCAAGTGGTTCCTCCTATGGGAGAGAGGCGATACTTAAGTAAGGAACGTGCTCATTACTCATTAAGGTTTTTTCAACAAAGCAAGAGCGAATTACCCCACACTGGGCTTTTCCACCACATGCCTCTGAATTCAACCTAGCTCAGCTAGTGCGGACTCTGAGTGGCCCAATAATGGACATTCTTGCAGACAGCCTCTCTCATTTGTAATAGTTGCTTCATAAGTAAAGAGAATCATTTGAAATTAGAACTTAATATTCTGATCTCGCATTTGAAGCGAGTGCCAAAAATTCGTGCGTCTTCTGCATTTCCGTTGCCTAATCTTCCGCTGGTGGTTAAAAGTTATGATCGTGTAGCCAATTCCCCTTCCCTATTCCTGTTTCGATTTAAATCAAGTGTAGTCGTAATAATTGTAATCATCAATAGTAGGAGAGTGGCCTGTATTCTATAAATGGAACGGGAAACGTATATAAACAAGTCATTCTTTATTCGACACGTATATCAGTACTAACAGTTCAAGCTCCCACCAGTATTCGTCACTATTGTTGCACCACCACATTCCGCTACTGTGTCATAGAAGATCGTTGGCATGAAATTTTTGTAGATACTTGTTTGCAGCTCTTTTCTCTTTCAACACGTACCATTGAACTCACGAAATTTATTTTATATGAGAAAATACAGTTTCTTAGTATTCATAGATTGTTCGTTAATTTTAATTACTTGGGTCTTAATAACAATGCTGTCACATTAATAACTTCTGTTTACTGTAATATTAATTAATTTTCTTTCGTCTTACCAAGTTTTTCCTGTTTTACTCGTCTACATTAATGTCAGATCATATATGAAGATGGTAACTGTTCTCGAAAGAACAGGTACCATTGATGACCGTGCAGCTTCTCTAGAATAAATGATAACTAATTGAAACTCCCAGCTACCGATAGGTGTTGTTGATATACTTCGATGTGGACAGCTAAAACATGTGCCCTGACCGTGACTCGAACCCGGGATCTCCTGCTTACATGGCAGACGCTCTATCCATCTGAGCCACCGAGGACACGGATGAACTGCGCGACTGCAGGGTTTTATCCGATGCACGCTTCCCGTGATACCCACGTTCCCAACAGCCCACAATCTACAGATGTAATGTACCTAATAGATATTTTCCCATCCACTCATTACTCGCGCATACCAAGGTGACGATTCCCATAAGAGTTCGGGCAACCTGCGCGCAGTAGCCCGGACGAAGGTCAATGGCAGGGTAGCCTTTAACTATATATATGAAGATTGAAAGAACAGGTGCCATTGACGAGCGTGCAGCTTCTCTAGAATTCCGTGTTCAAGTCCCTGTCGGGGCACGCATTTTCAGCTGTCCCCATCGAGATATATCAATAACACCTGCAGGCAGCTGAAGGTTTCAATTAATTATCATTCACAATGTCAAATCATATATCAGTTACTGTTCCACGTATTGCCGTCACTCTTTCTCTACCGGAAAAGAATGAGAAGTCCCGTCATATTTTTCAACGGCATTCTGAAGTTCTTGAAAGAATGAGTACAGTTATATAACGCTTGTTAATGTTAACGTAAAAACGTTTTGCAAAAGTATGCGAGAGGTGTATAAAGGGCAACCAAATGAAAACGAGACAAGTGGGAAAAAAGTAAGTACATTGTTTATTATTTCAAAAGTTACTGTTATACATTTATCCTACTGTGAGACAAGACGGTCAATACCTTCTCAAAGACCAGGAAAGTCTTTCTTCAGGATACGAAAAATTTGGAAATCGCATGATACAAACTGTATGGAAGATGTGTTGCCAAGGTTGTTTCGAGTACGCTGCAGAAATTCGGCTTGGATGCTTTTGTATATGGTCGTTACAATTTAACTATCGCTAGAGTCAATGTAGTCAAACTATTATTGCATGGGTACTCAACTTTCTAGGAATGATTTCCACTCTAAGCTGCAGGATTTGCGTTGTTAGTAGTGGTAGCGTCATGACTAGCTGTTAGGTACCAGTAGCGATGTAGGGTTGAGACACAAGCATCAGTCTGAATTACAGCTGCAGGCACTCAGCTCAGGTCAAAGTGAGCAGGGCTTTACTCGTAAAGCTGTTTTATCAAAACAGCGACATTATTTTGCTGCTCTTCGTGAGTTTCGATGCATTAAAGGCATATGGATATGTCCTATTTTCGCACAGGGGTTGAATAATATGATTTGGCGGTCCTAATTGACTAGCGATCTGGGAATTGCTTCTGGGAAAGGCCGACGGCCAATTGCGCCACAAATTGTTGAAGAAGTTACTGTTTCCATGGCTGATAATGTTGGACTCAATGTGCGATCTTCCAGCAGCCCACGAGCTGGAGCACGACAGCTGAACATTCCATGGTCCACCATTCCAACCCCAGTGGGCTTCCGGGCTGTCGCTGATGCAGGTGGTCGTCACACTGAGCAACGTTTTTATCCTGAAATGTAAACATTGTACGCAGTTAAGAAGTATTATCCTCTTTATGTGGAAATTAAAATGTGTGTATTTAAATGGTTTATTCGGTATATCCAATCCTCATGTCCTTACTCTCCCCATACCATTTCATTGTTTCTGGAGCCGTGACGAAAGACATTCTTCGACAGTACCTCTTGAGCATACCTTAAACATATACAAGGTCGATTCCGAGTCTGGCACATGAAACTATAACATAACTTCTAACTTATGAGAGAGGGCTTAGGAAAACCGTTTCATACGTGTATAATACTCGCGTTTAAATTATGAGGTTTCATGGTGACAAGAAAACAGTAGATAGGCTTAGCTGTTGTCACTTCAGAAGGTCCTAGGGATCTTGACGCAATCATCTCCGTCCCCATCCCCTCCTCTGAAGAATTTCAACATGGCGGATGTTACATAAGAGTCGCCATATCTGTCACTGAGCGCTGAAGATCATAAGTTCATGTTTTACAGATTGTAATTTATGGCCGGCGCGGTGGCGGAGCGGTTCAAGGCGCTCAGTCCGGAACCGCGCGGCTGCTACGGTCGCAGGTTCGAATCCTGCCTCGGGTGTGGATGTGTGTGATGTCATTAGGTTAGTTAGGTTTAAGTATTTCTAAGTCTAGGGGACTGATGACCTCAGATGTTAAGTCCCATAGTGCGCAGAGCCATTTGTATTTTGTGTTATTACATAATTTTGAATCGATTTTTTCCCTTTGCCAAGATAGCGTGGAGGATAACTCAAGTATTCTCACGAACATTATCTTCTCCGAAGGAGTTCGAATCCGAAAGAGTGATATTTTCGTTAATTTTCAATATTTTGAGCTAATTTCTTTCCTTTACCAAAATGGTGGGGAATAAAGGCCAAATACTCTCACAATAGAATGAAAGTTCAGGTTTTGAAGCCTGCAGAGGGTGGTGCTTTACTTTTTTTCCCTCCTTGCAAAATGTTTGTTTTAACTTGAAACAACGAAATATCTCGAAAACTATGCATCACACGAAGAAGATATTCCAGGTGAAAATATTAGTAAAGGGGACATCTGTCTGTGCTACAATGGCCAACTCCTAACCACCTCTCCTACGTCGGCGGGGTCAATTTTGTAATTTCAAATGGATTTCTCCCCCCCCCCCCCCCATGTTCTTGCATATTCTTATTCTACGTTAAACAGTCCGCCCGGTTTACTCAAACCATGGTTTTCCGTTTGTGATAGATGACGCTGTAACTGACACATGGCAAGTGTGCCTGTTTCTGCTATTAAGAACCGACACATTTGATTCTACATTTCATTTACGACGTAAATGAAAACCTTTGTGTTCTAGCGGTTGATACTGATGTTCAAACGTTAATTTTGTGTTGCAAATTTGATTATAGGGTACAATAAGGCTAACCGTTTCAGTGTATGGTTAGAAACTACGTTCCACGTGATCGAGGAATAACTAAGTGGATGTAATGATTTTCTGTTCCCATCGGGCTGCTTGATTTCGGTTAGTCCTCTTGCCTCTTCCCATTGGGTGCTCGACTTCGGTGAGCTCTACTACCTGTCACCAATGGGGTACTTGATTTAGGTGAGTACCCATGGCAGGTGCATCTTTTACTGTCACTTTATTGATATTTTACCATACTACACTGATTGTGGTTTGTATTCTGCAGTTTCATAGAAACACCGAAATTAGTCACCTTTAAAGTGGGGGGGGGGGGGGGGGGGGAGGGCGAGGGTGCCGAGAGAATCAAAGGTGCCGCTTCTTAATTGTGAAAACAGCCCTACTTGATATTTCTCGATTACAGCACCATTTGCCACGAATGGGAACCCATATTTTTTGCGTTGAATCTGAATACGCAATAACAGTGGGGAGTTTCTCATTTGGAAATACAACTTTGACCCTGTTCCCGCAGGAGGGATGGTTAGGAGGCGGCCAGTTGCTGGATAGATAGATGTCCCCTTTACTCATATAAACGTTTCACCTACAACGTTTTTTCGTATGATGCGTCGTTTTCGAGACATTTAGGAGACCCAAGTTAAAAAAAGCCATACACACAACCTTATGCGGGGTGTTCAGAAATTACCGTTACAAACTACTAAGACTTGTAGGGGGTGGGTGAGTACATAATATTTTGAATTCCACTTTTGTGTTAGGCGTGACGCAGTACAATTAAGTAACAATTCTAAAGGAAACATGACGAAACATCAATTTATCACTTAAGCAAATTTGTTTGTATTAACGTTTAAACATTACGTGTTTACATTACTCCAAAACAAAAAAAGAACCCAGAATAATGTATTTACAGAACAGTATTAATGCTTTACAACAGCGGCTCCATGTGGCGACCACCAACATTGTTGCAGACATTGTACTTACTAAACATGATCTGGTAAACACTCTCCATCCCATCTATTGTTTCTTCAGTTTGTAGTACAGCGGACAGAATTCGTCCCAAGAGATCTTCCTCTGTCTTTACAGGTGTCTCGTAAATTAAACTGTGCACACGACCCCACAAGAAATAGTACATATCATCCTATCTATCATATTGCATACCAGCACAAGCAACTCTGAGACATCCGAATTGAAACCGTCGCAGAACGGAAAGGGTACGTCTCCAGACATGGGCTCCTATTCAGAATGTTATGCACTCACTCCCTCCCTCTAGAAGTCCTAGAAACTGGTAACCGGAACTTCCGAACTCCCTATATAAAGGTGTGTGTGTGTGTATATGAGTTGCAAAGTAGATTGCTGTAGTGATTACTGACGTCGTCAGCTTTCATTTCACATTTCAAATGCTTCAGCTGTTATGGATTCTGTGATCTATTGTGGTTAAAAACAAGTGTAACTTTCAATTACCTGACGTTGTTAACTCTGTAGGAGGCGATTTGTAATTATGAATGCTGTGGGGGGTAACATAATGATGTCTTTACTCTGAACAAAATTGTGAAACGCAGCTAAGGTCAAGTATCTATCTTCAAAGATCGATGTAGACAATACAACCTTGTGCTAAGTGATCCGAAGGTGGCAATTTAGTTTGTTAGTTTGCCGAAACCACTTATCAATATACAAATATCTGCAATGTTGCCTAATAAAGTGTTTCCACAAGAAGACCACAGCATTCAAGTATACCTTCCTTCATATTTATCTTAGAAGCATGCTTAAAAATACAATGAGCGTGTCCCCTCACTGTGGTTTTTTGCGTACTTGATTTTGCTGTACAATGTTTGTTTGCGCTGTAACGCAGTTTCGTTTAAAATACGATAGTCTTCTTTAGTTTTGTCCACGTTAGTTGCCTCTGAGAGATCTCCATGCTGCACTTCAGCGCACGCGCTTAGGACAAGTTATGCAGTTCTCTGGTTGCTCTGGTAACTTTGTTCTACAAATCTGATAATCAACATCGTTAATATTAAAATTACGGGCAGAGAGACCATTACAGTCTGGCTGAGATATGTTAGGAAGTCGGTATGTGTGTGTGTATGTCCTGCATGTTCTCCTATACCATTGGTTCGATTTCGATCTAAGATGATGCACATACCACTTGCTGTCTGAGAATCAGTACTTTTAGGGATTGAACCCTTTAGCACCCATTCGATGGGTATGGCTGTGAAGACAGAAGAGAGTGAAAGAGATGGATTGTGATAGCGAGAGGATGAGATGGACTGAAAAAAAGGAGGGAGGAGGAGATGGACACAGAGAGAGGGGACAGACGATATGGAGAGACAGAGTGAATGGTGAGGAGGAGATGTACAGGAAAAGGTGGGAGGGTGAGATAGATGGTCAGGAATGGGAGAGGAGAAAATGGATGTAGTTGTAGGTGTTGGCGTATATTTTGATCCTATGTGTCGAGTGAGTTCAACTTACTGGGTTAATGTAACATTACCAGTGCTATGGATTGGGACTGCGCCTGTCGCGTAGGAAACAGGAGAAATTGGCCACGGTTGGTAAAGAGCTTGAAGCTGTGTTGCCAGTGGTCGACGGGCTTCAGGCTACAGCCCTGGAATGTGGTGCCGTCAGGGCACCTGAGACTATTGCTTCGGCACCTCCTGAGCCTACAGCGTCTACCGAGGTACCTGATGCTGCTGCATCTTCCGATTTGTGCTTCCTGGTCGGTCGACACTTACCTGATGATGACTGGTGAGTACTGGCGGGGTCCAGCAGTTCTAGGGGTAAGGCGAAATTTGCCGTCGCGTGGCTGTCCCCTTACGTCTTAAGAATGCGTTTGAGGTACTACCTACCGCCGATAGTATAAATGAGCCAGTATGAGATAACTCGCCTGTTGATATTCTGACTAGACTTTCTGAGGGTGTCCGAAGAAGCACGGTGGGTGATACTGGTAGTCACTGGAAACTACTACACTCCTGGAAATGGAAAAAAGAACACATTGATACCGGTGTGTCAGACCCACCATACTTGCTCCGGACACTGCGAGAGGGCTGTACAAGCAATGATCACACGCACGGCACAGCGGACACACCAGGAACCGCGGTGTTGGCCGTCGAATGGCGCTAGCTGCGCAGCATTTGTGCACCGCAGCCGTCAGTGTCAGCCAGTTTGCCGTGGCATACGGAGCTCCATCGCAGTCTTTAACACTGGTAGCATGCCGCAACAGCGTGGACGTGAACCGTATGTGCAGTTGACCGACTTTGAGCGAGGACGTATAGTGGGCATGCGGGAGGCCGGGTGGACGTACCGCCGAATTGCTCAACACGTCGGGCGTGAGGTCTCCACAGTACATCGATGTTGTCGCCAGTGGTCGGCGGAAGGTGCACGTGCCCGTCGACCTGGGACCGGACCGCAGCGACGCACGGATGCACGCCAAGACCGTAGGATCCTACGCAGTGCCGTAGGGCACCGCACCGCCACTTCCCAGCAAATTAGGGATACTGTTGCTCCTGGGGTATCGGCGAGGACCATTCGCAATCATCTCCATGAAGCTGGGCTACGGTCCCGCACACCGTTAGGCCGTCTTCCGCTCACGCCCCAACATCGTGCAGCCCGCCTCCAGTGGTGTCGCGACAGGCGTGAATGGAGGGACGAATGGAGACGTGTCGTCTTCAGCGATGAGTGTCGCTTCTGCCTTGGTGCCAATGATGGTCGAATGCGTGTTTGGCGCCGTGCAGGTGAGCGCCACAATCAGGACTGCATATGACCGAGGCACACAGGGCCAAAACCCGGCATCATGGTGTGGGGAGCGATCTCCTACACTGGCCGTACACCTCTGGTGATCGTCGAGGGGACACTGAATAGTGCACGGTACATCCAAACCGTCATCGAACCCATCGTTCTACCATTCCTAGATCGGCAAGGGAACTTGCTGTTCCAACAGGACAATGCACGTCCGCATGTATCCCGTGCCACCCAACGTGCTCTAGAAGGTGTAAGTCAAGTACCCTGGCCAGCAAGATCTCCGGATCTGTCCCCCATTGAGCATGTTTGGGACTGGATGAAGCGTCGTCTCACGCGGTCTGCACGTCCAGCACGAACGCTGGTCCAACTGAGGCGCCAGGTGGAAATGGCATGGCAAGCCGTTCCACAGGACTACATCCAGCATCTCTACGATCGTCTCCATGGGAGAATAGCAGCCTGCATTGCTGCGAAAGGTGGATATACACTGTACTAGTGTCGACATTGTGCATACTTTGTTGCCTATGTCTATGTGCCTGTGGTTCTGTCAGTGTGATCATGTGATGTATCTTACCCCAGGAATGTGTCAATAAAGTTTCCCCTTCCTGGGACAATGAATTCACGGTGTTCTTATTTCAATTTCCAGGAGAGTATGTTAGCAGGGTGCTGAAGCTACTAAGCGAAGTAGTGGACAGATTCGGAAGGATGCTGCTACATCTTCGATTTGCGCTTTCTGGTCGTTCGACATTTTCCTGATGACGACTAGCGAGTATTGGCGGTCCCCTTAAGTCTTAAAAATACATTTGAGGTATTACCTATTGCCGAAAGTACAAATGAGCCAGTACTAGATACCTCGCCTGTTAATACTCTCACTAGACTTTCTGATGGTGTCCAAAGAAGCACAAAGGGTGGGATTGGTTGGTAGTCATTGGAAAATCTTATGTTAGCAGGGTGATGAAGCTCCTCAGCGAAGTAGTGGACAGATTTTTTCAATTTGTCAAATGGCTCTGAGCACTTAACTGCAGTGGTCATCAGTCCTCTAGAACTTAGAACTACTTAAACCTAACTAACCTAAGGACATCACACACATCCATGCCCGAGGCAGGATTCGAACCTGCGACCGTAGCGGTCGCGTGGTTCCAGACTGTAGCACCTAGAACCGCTCGGCCATTCCGGCCGGCGGAGAGATTGGGAAGGAACACCAGTGTCCACTCTGTTTCCTTGCTGCGGGTCTCGTCCAAGATGTGGAGAACGCTCTGCTTCCAGTGACAGAGTATACTGGGTGCAGCCAGCTGCTAACTGTGCCTCATGTGGGCACGAATGACGCTTGCCACCTGGGTTCAGAGACAACCCTTGGTTCCTACAGGCGGCTGGATAATTTGGTGATGACAGCTAGCCTCGCCCACATTGTAGATGTAGAGCTGACGTTTTGCAGCATCTTTCCCAGAACCGAAAGTGGACTTCTGGTCTGAAGCCGAGTGTATGGCTTAAACCAGAGGATCAGACGATTCTTTGACGATCCTGGATGTCGATTTCTCGACATTTGGTATTGGGTGGAAAACTGTAGGACACTCTTGATAGGTCCGGCGTTTAATACACGCTGAAGGCAGCTAATAACGTGGCTGAGTATGTGTGGCGTGCCATGTAGGTTTTTGAAGATAAAGAAACCTTCCCACAAGTTCAATAAGAAGTGTTCTGGCTCCAGAAAGAATACCATTCGTTATAGCAGATTGGAGAAAGAAAATGTTAATATAGCATTAGTTAACTGCTGGATCGCCTATGAAAAGGTTCTGGAAGTAGTCTTACTTATAAACAGGGACAGTCCCCAGATAACACTAGGGACAGAAGTCTGGGTAAAAAGGAGAGGAGAGGAAAAAGAGAAGCGGAGAGTGGAGGAAAAGAGCAGAGGAGAGACGAGGAGAGGGAAAGAGACGACAGAAAAAAAAGGAGAGGAGAGCGTTAAGTAATAGTAGGATATTACCGACGTTTGACTTCGAAAAGGTCTGTATCATACTCATGTATTATGAAAATGTGGCAATTCATAGAAAAAACAACGTATTCACAACAATAAAAAATATGTCGGCAGAAAACGTAAGTGGTATTATGAATATTTGCAGTAACAATGTTTTCGCTCTGACATAAGGGGTACTGAAAGTAGCATGACGTATTTTGCTTGAGCGTTGTCTTAAGATTGCCTTATTGAATTTCTACCTGCCGGCTTGTAGCTCTGCTAGAAAAGAATTAAAATCATTGCTTTCAGCGAATCTCGAAAGACGAACGAAAGCAGTGTGCACCTGGTAGGCAAACACGTTACCCCGGAAGTAGCGGAGAGGTGCGGCATATGATTACGTATTGGCCCAGCAGGCTCTATGACAGATAAATCGCAAAATAAGAGACGAGAGTAGTTGTATTTCCGGTGTGGAACGTCGTCAGTAGACTCAAAAGCATTAACTGATGTCCTTATATCACATCTCAAGAACAAATCACTCACATTATTCAAAGGAAATGACACGATAATATGAAGTGAATTTAGCAGGACACTTCTGCACAATCAAGGAAGTAACTCGTCGGTCGCAGAGTTGCCAAACGTATGCTCAGTTGTTGCAATGTTTCAGTTATACTACCAGGAAGGATACCAGCTGCCGTGTTCTGTGAGTGATCTCAGAATGGCTATAGCTTCTTCTCAAAGCTGTAGGTGGCAAGGGCCGGCTTATCCTCATTATATGTCAATGAGTCTTATTCGCATTTCTCTAACTAGGTTTAGGGGCTACAGTGTAGTTACTTGTAATACATCGATGCACTGAGTGCAAACGAAACGTCATAAATTAACTTGGACAATTATTTGTGTTTCACTGTCTTGTATTGTTGTTGTGGTCTTCAGTCCTGAGACTGGTTTGATGCAGCTCTCCATGCTACTCTATCCTGTGCAAGCTTCTTCATCTCCCAGTACTTACTGCAACCTACATCCTTCTGAATCTGCTTAGTGTATTCATCTCTTGGTCTCCCTCTACGATTTTTACCCTCCACGCTGTCCTCCAATGCTAAATTTGTGATTCCTTGATGCCTCAAAACATGTTCTACCAACCAGTCCCTTCTTTTTGTCAAGTTGTGCCACAAACTCCTCTTCTCCCCAACTCTATTCAATACCTCCTCATTAGTTATATGATCTACCCATCTAATCTTCAGCATTCTTCTGTAACACCACATTTCGAAAGCTTCTATTCTCTTCTTGTCCAAACTAGTTATCGTCCATGTTTCACTTCCATACATGGCTACAATCCACACAAATACTTTCAGAAACGACTTCCTGACAGTTAAATCTATACTCGATGTTAACAAATTTCTCTTCTTCAGAAACGATTTCCTTGCCATTGCCAGTCTACATTTTATATCCTCTGTACTTCGACCATCACCAGTTATTTTACTCCCTAAATAGCAAAACTCCTTTACTACTTTAAGTGTCTCATTTCCTAATCTAATTCCCTCAGCATCACCCGATTTAATTTGACTGCATTCCATTATCCTCGTTTTGCTTTTATTGATGTTCATATTATATCCACCTTTCAAGACACTGTCCATTCTGTTCAACTGCTCTTCCAAGTCCTTTGCTGTCTCTGACAGAATTACAATGTCATCGGCGAACCTCAAAGTTTTTGTTTCTTCTCCATGAATTTTAATACCTACTCCGAATTTTTCTTTTGTTTCCTTTACTGCTTGTTCAATATACAGATTGAATAACATCGGGGAGAGGCTACAACCCTGTCTCACTCCCTTCCCAAACACTGCTTCCCTTTCATGCCCCTCGACTCTTATAACTGCCATCTGGTTTCTGTACAAATTGTAAATAGCCTTACGCTCTCTGTATTTTACCAGTGCCACCTTCAGAATTTGAAAGAGAGTATTCCAGTTAACATTGTCAAAAGCTTTCTCTAAGTCTACAAATGCTAGAAAAGTAGGTGTGTCTTTTCTTAACCTTTCTTCTAAGATAAGTCGTAAAGTTAGTATTGCCTCACGTGTGCCAACATTTCTACGGAATCCAATCTGATCTTCCCCGAGGTCCACTTTTACCAGTTTTTACATTCGTCTGTAAAGAATTCGGGCGTTTAGTATTTTGCAGCTGTGACTTATTAAACTGATAGTTCGGTAATTTTCACATCTGTCAACACCTGCTTTCTCTGGGATTGGAATTATTATATTCTTCCTGAAGTCTGAGGGTATTTCGCCTGTCTCATACATCATTCTCACCAGATGGTAGAGTTTTGTCATGACTGGCTTTCCCAAGGCCGTCAGTAGTGTAAGTAGGTTGTTTAGGTTTTCTTATTGGTAACGCCACGTAGCGCTCTGTATGAAAAATCACTGGCTGTGCCGTGTGCAGTATGTGGCTGGTTTGCATTGTTGTCTGCCATTGTAGTGTTGGGCAGCGGCAGCTGGATGCTAACAGCGCGTAGCGTTGCGGAGTTGGAGGCGAGCCGCCAGCAGTGGTGGATGTGAGGAGAGAAATGGCGAAGATTTGTAATTTGTAAGACTGGATGTCATGAACTACCATATATATTTTGACTATTAAGGTAAATACACTGTTTGTTCTCTATTAAAATCTTTCATTTGCTAACTATACCTATCAGTAGTTAGTGCCTTCCGTAATTTGATTCTTTTAGTTAGCTGGCAGTAGTGGCGCTCGCGGTATTGCAGTAGCTTGAGTAACGAAGATTTTTGTGAGGTAATTGATTTGTGAAAGGTATAGATTAATGTTAGTCCGGGCCATTCGTTTGTAGGGATTTTCGGGAAGTCAGATTGCGTTGCGCTAAAAATATTGTGTGTCAGTTTAAGCACAGTCATGTACAATTTTTCAAAGGGGACGTTTCAGTAGTTCTAATGGACAGTTGTCCACTCCCAGGGCCTTCTTTCGACTCAGGTGTTTCAGTGCCCGGTCAAACTCTTTACGCAGTATCTTATCTCCCATTTCGTCTTTATCTACATCCTCTTCCATTTCCATAATATTGTCCTCAAGTACATCGCCCATGTATAAACCCTCTATATACTCCTTCCATCTTTCCGCCTTCCCTTCTTTGCTTAGAACTGGGTTTCCATATGAGCTCTTGATATTCATACAAGTGGTTCTCTTCTCTCCAAAAGTCTCTTTAATTTTCCTGTAGGCAGTATCTATCTTATCCCTAGTGAGATAAGCCTCTACATCCTTACATTTGTCCTCTAGCCATCCCTGCTCAGCCATATTACACTTCCTGTCGATCTCATTTTTGAGACGTTTGTATTCCTTTATGCCTGCTTCGTTTACTGCGTTTTTATATTTTCTCCTTTCATCAATTAAATTCAATATTTCTTCTGTTACCCAAGGATTTCTATTAGCCCTCGTCTTTTTACCTGCTTGATGGTCTGCTGCCTTCACTACTTCATCCCCCAAAGCTACCCATTCTTCTTCTACTGTATTTCTTTCCCCCATTCCTGTCAATTGTTCCCTTATGCTCTCCCTGAAACTCTCTACAACCTCTGGTTCTTTCAGTCTATCCAGGTCCCATCTCCTTAATTTAGCACCTTTTTGTAGTTTCTTCAGTTTTAATCTACAGTTCATAACCAATAGACTGTGGTCAGAGTCCACATCTGCCCCTGGAAATGTCTTACAATTTAAAACTTGATTCCTAAATCTCTGTCTTACCATTATGTAATCTATCTGATACCTTTTAGTATCTCCAGGATTCTTCCATGTCTACAGCCTTCTTTTATGATTCTTGAACCAAGTATTAGCTATGATTAAGTTATGCTCTGTGCAAAATTCTATCAGACGGCTTCCTTTTTCATTTCGTCCCCCCCCCCCCCCCCCCAATCCATATTCACCTACTATGTTTCCTTCTCTCCCTTTTCCTACACTCGAATTCCAGTCACCCATTACTATTAAATTTTCGTCTCCCTTCACTATCTGAATAATTTCTTTTATCTCATCATACATTTCATCCATTTCTTCATCATCTGCAGAGCTAGTTGGCATATAAACTTGTACTACTGTAGCAGGCGTGGGCTTTGTGTCTATCTTGGCCACAATAATGCGTTCACTATGCTGTTTGTAGTAGCTTACCCGCACTCCTATTTTTTTATTCGTTATTAAACCTACTCCTGCATTACCCCTATTTGATTTTGTATTTATAACCCTGTATTCACCTGACCAAAAGTCTTGTTCCTCCTGTCATCGAATTTCACTAATTCCCACTATATCTAACTTTAACCTATCCATTTCCCTTTTTAAATTTTCTAACCTACCTGCCCGATTAAGGGATCTGACATTCCACGCTCCGATCCGTAGAACTCCAGTTTTCTTTCTCCTGATAACGACGTCCTCTTGAGTAGTCCCCGCCCGGAGATCCGAATGGGGGACTATTTTACCTCCGGAATATTTTACCCAAGAGGACGCCATCATCATTTAATCATACAGTAAAGATGCATGCCCTCGGGAAAAATTACGGCTGTAGTTTACGCTTGCTGTCAGCCGTTCGCAGAACCAGCACAGCAAGGCCGTTTTTGGCCTCTCAACAGATACCCCTCCGTTGTGGTTGCACCTACGGTACGGCCATCTGTATCACTGAGGCACGCAAGCCTCCCCACCAACGGCAAGGTCCATGGTTCATGGGGGGTTCACTGTCTTAATCGGACCAAAACCTTTAAAGCACATTCACCACATGCGATTCACAATTTTGGAGCTTCTCCAGTGGTTTAGTTGGCAACTTATTTTTGCATTTTTCATCTGCACAGCACCGCAGTATGAACTTAAGTGTTTCGTAGGATTCCTACATTTAATGTCGTTGTGATGGTTTTCCATGACAGTGGAGAAAGAGCAAAACCATCTGACTTTAAATATACTTTTCCAGTGGGATTTGAATCTTGGGCTACAGTTGCAGTAGCACATCCAGTGAGGTATCAATAATGTGAGCATACACTCATTGTTGTAGTATAGGTTAGGGCAGAAAAAAGTAGGTTTTCCACAAAGTAAACGATGAAGGACACTAATCAACGCATAAAGTAACCATCTCACAAACTTAAGTTTTCCAAATCGGTGTCACTATTCAACATGAATTGTTTAGAAAATTACAACTATATCTTGTGAAATGAGTAGGCTAACGTCTGAGTGAAAATCACCAATACTATGATTAGCATCTTTTAGCTCAATGGGCTCAGCTGAAAATATTTCGTTCCAAAAGCCGTAACAACCTGTGGTCGTATCCGGTCATGGTATAAACCACGCCAAACCAATGAAACACAAGCAAATATGAACTGTACAAGTAATTTCAACTTTGCCCCATGTGGTACACAACCCGGTTTTAAGCACTATTGGACTTAACATCTCAGGTCATCAGTTTCAGAGACTTAGAACTACTCAAACGTAACTAACTTAAGGACATCACATACATCCATGCGGAGGCAGGATTCGAACCTGCGACAGTAGCAGCAGCAGCGCCGTTCCGGACTGAAGCGCGTAGAATCGCTCGGCCACACGGCCGGCAAACTATGTGCATTCAGAGCGCCAATAAAAAACGCACACTCAACAATGCACATGCCCCCACCAACATCGAAAATAAGAAAAACCCCGAAAATGTCTAAAAATTCTGGTACAAACTCGAAAAAACCGTGAGCAAGATTCACCGAGATGGCGTGAAAATCCTAATGGGAGACTTCAACACTCAATTTCGGACATAAAACACCTATAGAAAAATCATCGTTAACAATTCAGCACACCAAAACACCAACGGCACATGACTGATTGACATTTGTCAACAACATTATCAAAATGATAGCTGCCCATCTTAGGAAACAAACGGAAAAACAGAAGACATGCCGATCCCCGATCTAGCATCTTGGTGAATAGCAGATCGACCACGTTGTCATCTCCTACGCTCACTACAGAATCATCCATGATATTTACTTATCACTATTGTAACTAGTTTCGTTTTCCATCTCATTGGCTGGTTTAAGTTGTGATTTTTGGTTTAATACATTTTTATTCGTTATTGTTACTATAAACTGTCTTCAGTTTAAGTGAGGGCGCTGATAACTTTGACAGTCATAGTGCATGTTCAGTGGCATCAAGAGAGAGGAGTTCGTGTTATCGCACTGACTGAGGATGAAAATCACTGACCGCCTGAAGACGGTGAGAGGTGCGGAGTACCAAAGAGGACGGCTAGGCAGGCGTTCGTGGAAAAACTGAATCGTAACAGGCTGTATCGGGCGGTAAGAGGGAGTGGGCGACCCCGTGTGCCCTGTAAGAGCGACGACCGATGTCTGTTCGACTATATACACACCAATCCATTTCTCAGTTGCCGTCAACTGGGACAGATTTCTCAGTTTTCTGGTAGTGCAAGAACTGTGAGAAGGAGACAAAGATCATGGACTTTTGTGCCGAATAGCTGCTATAAAGCAACGCTTGACGTATTATCAGAAGGCCGACCGTATGGTATTCGCGGAAGAGTATATCGATTTTGACTGGAGCAGAGTCATATTTTCTGACCTGAAAATGTTTTCTTCCGTTTCCAATGCTCCGGTTCAGGTGTGACATCATTAGGTCTATTGTATACAGTATCGTAAAGGAAATTGTTGTCGGTAGAATTGGCTTTACGAAGTTGTAATGCAGAATAGTTGTTTTAAAATACTTGTTTTGTCGTTAAATTTGATTCGCATCACCTTTGTTACATACGTGGCTATGTTGAATTCGTCAGAGTTTTTATTAACAGATAAACGATTTTGATATTGTAGATGACCGACCACGGGGAGAGCGTTTTAGTCCGAAGTAGATCATAGAAAGAGAGAGAGGTGGACGATTTTCTGTTGGGGTTTGGGGCTACGTCTCGGCTCGGGGATCAAGACACTTATGGCATATTGAGGCGTATGTTAACATTTTAGAACATAATGAAGCCAGCGCTGAGCTACTGTATCCTCAAGGAGACATCTACTTCCTGCACGTATGAACAGAAAGTAGCATGAAAGCTGTTTCATAGTTTGCAAATACTGATTTACTCTTTTCCTATTGCCTAACATGTATCGAAGAAACCATTGTATTCTGTTGTTTGGTAGTCTCTTGATGTTGCCGGCCAAGCGGTTCTAGGCACTACAGTCTGGAACCGCGCGACCGCTACAGGTTCGAACCCTGCCTCGGGCATGGATGTGTGTGATGTCCTTAGGTTAGTTAGGTTTCAGTAGTTCTGAGTTCTAGGGGACTGATGACCTCAGAAGTTGAGTCCCATAGTGCTCAGAACCATTTGAACCATCTGATGTTCCCAACATTGTTGTCGCATTTTGTACTGGCCGTGATGTCCTGAAAGTAGAGATTCCTCTTCGCCCTCGTAGCCCATATCATCTCACATTGTCCGTAAATACATCGATGAGGATGATGTATTATCTCCATTTATCTTTCCTTGCGTCTCTTAGTGCTTTCAGATTTTTCTTGTTTGCATCCATACTGTCCTAGTCGCTGTCCCTTGCTTGTAAACTACTGTTACTTCCAGAAAGTTCTCTGCTTGATTTCTCAGAGTTAGAGAGATGTAAATCCCGTATAGTTGATTTTGCATTACATTTATGTATTACCTCTTTGATGTGTTTAATTGTTCAAATGTCTTGGCTGTAAATGGTTGCTTTGCTATTACAGTTCTTCTATTCACTTGTACTAAGCATCTGTTATCGTTAACTAAGGACCACATTCGATGTAGTTGAAGAGCTCGACGTGATTAACTTTTAGTACGCTGTACTTTCCCGTCTGCATAGATCTCATTAGCATTTTTCCTCATTGCGTCCATCTTGTATTCTGCTTAATTAGATGCTGCTTTGAATCTTCTCTTTCGTAATGCGTTGGATGGTACCAGCGTGGTAATTTTTATTTTATGAAATTTCTAAAACTACTGCTACTAGTGCGTTTATTATTTATTTATTTACGTTGTTTTTATCTTGTACTTCCACAATTCTTTCATCATCTCCCTGTGTTTAGCGCGACATTTTCTGTCCATTCTCTCCTAGATATGTTGGGTACAGTTTCGCAGCAGTGGATTTTATGTCTGAAGTCTATTCGATCGTCTAAGACTGTGGGTGTGATGTTGGCGTTTTTGAGATCAATTTGGACATGTTTGATCCAGACTTGTTTTTAGTTTCTGTAGCCATATCAACATTTTCTTTGTTAGTAGGTTGTAATCTAATCTCGTGGTGTGACCTAGGATTTCAGTCGTCGTTTGAAGAAATCGGTTTCGATGTTGAAGTATTTTTCTATTACTGTGTGTGATTTCAGGCGGCATCCCTCATCTGTGACTTTTGGTACCAAGGATTTTTCAGATGATTTTTCTTTCAGCTTTCTTGATTTTTTCGAGGTCTCCTTTGTAAATAATGTTTATGGTTTCACTGGCGTGTGTTTTAGGTTTCATGACAGTCGTGTGCTGTCGATTTGTGGTTTTGATGTTCATGCGTTTCTTGTTGCAGATGCCCGCGATTTTTCAATATGATTTCCGCATTTCCGCGTGTTTTATGTGCTAATCTTTCTGTATCTGTGGGTTCAATGATTTCACTTTCGTATTTAAAGTATTGACCTTGTTTATTGTGCCGTATTTTGTAATGAAATTTTGTGTTTTGATGTGTTTGGTGGCCATGAATTCGATTTTGGGAAATAAATTTGTAATACAACTTTCTCGGCACATTCTTTGAGGACTTCGATCACATGAATTGCTGAATGTTCAACTCCGGAAAGGATCGCAAGATCGTCAGCAAAGACTAGGCATGTTGGTGTTATGCTGTTGTCTTCCAATCCTGATGGGTCTCCAGATATTTATGTTTCTCATTTGTTTTTCCATTCTTTGATGACTTGGGCGATGTTGAAGAGTAATGGGGAGAGGCCATCGTCCAGTCGGATGCCACTCTTGATAAGGAAGGGTTGTGAGATTTCTCCGTTGAATTATACTTTGGAAGTTGTGTCTGTTAGTGTTTGTTGGATGCGCCGTCGCGTTTTAGGGTCGAGATTGCTTTCTTCGAGTATATTAAAACGGGATTGTCGATCGATGGAATCGTAGGTTTCCTCAAGTCATCGAATGTTCAGATGGTTGAGAAATTTCTTATGATTTGTATTTTCAGTGTGGACCTCAGACTGAAAATTTATTCGGTGCCAAATCTGTGTGGTCTGAATCGTGCTTGGTATTCACCTATTAGGGGTTCGACTTGTCCTTATTGTAAGAACCACGCGGAAATGATGTTTTAGGGGACTGCAAGGAGGGAAATTCCTCTAGTTATTCACATCAGATTTGTCTCCTTTTTTGTGGAGTGGATAGATCAGTGCACATTTGCAGTCGTCTGTGAGTTTTTCACTTCGCCAGATTTACTGAATGATCTGTGTGAGTAGCTCCTGCAGTGATTATGGGCCAAGATTTTTCAGTAGTTCTGCGATGATTCCGTTTCCTCTTGACGGCTTGCCGTTGTTGGGTTTTTTTGATGTGGTGTTGGATTTCTTCTTGTGTCTGTGGATCGGAATCGAGTTTTGTGTATCTTGGGGACGTGTGTGGGAAACGTTCGGCTGGCTCGGGTCAGTTAAGGATATCGTAAAAGTAGAATGCCAATTCTTCACAGTTTTCTTGGTTGGTGAGGGCGAGCTTTCCATTTTGTTTCTTGAAGGTCAAATCTAGTGGTGAGTAACCTT
Organism: Schistocerca gregaria; assembly: GCF_023897955.1. Lineage (NCBI taxonomy): Eukaryota > Metazoa > Arthropoda > Insecta > Orthoptera > Acrididae > Schistocerca > Schistocerca gregaria. The sequence goes on from NC_064931.1 coordinate 845,077,072, forward strand.
TAATTTTGTTTGTGAAAGTTCTTCAGAAATTTCTGCTGTTGTATTTTCTGAAGTTGTCCTCAATTGATTGCAGCTGTTCGGTGATGTAGTTACGTTTGATTTTTCTGATGGTGCTGTTTGTTTGCAGATGTCGAGGAAGTGTTGTAGGGTTTCTGTAGATTTATTGCTGTAGTATTTTTTGAAGGCGAGTCGGCGATTGATGATGGCTTGATCGCAGTTGGAGTCCCACCATGGGTGTTCTGCCTTTTCTTCTTAAGCAGGATTAATTCCTTGGCTTTCCTGATAATTTTACTGCAGAAGTCAGTCCAGTTGTTCATCCGTTCTTTCTCCCATTCCTCTGTGATATTGGTTTCTTGAATTTTGGATGTATCGAATTTTTGAATGCAGAGATCTTCGATGTTGGTTGGGGCATGTCCATTGATGAGTGTTTTTTATTGGCGCTCTGAATGCTCATAGTCATAAGTCGATTGTTGATGAGTGTGATTTCCTTGACTGAGTTGACGATGGATCTGTGGAGGAGGAATGGCATGCCGAAGATTGGTGCGCCTTTCGCTGTTTTATGTTGTGTTTTGCTCTTGAAGCTGGGATAGTTTCCGTAATGCCACGTTTCTTGAAGAGCAAGGATGAGAATTTTTTGTCGGTCGATTTCTTATGTGAGATTATGTAGTTCTTCTTTTTATGTCAATGTACTAATATTTAGTAATCCAGTGAATGTTTGCTGCTTTTAGGGAAGTTTACAAGAGATCTCCGATATTCTCTGCTGTGCTAGCCTGGACTCTCCAGAATCCGAAAGTCCAGTTGCCGTTTGCGACGGGCGGGTTGTGTACCACATGGGGAAAAGTTGAAGTTACGTACACATTTCCATGTTTGCTTGTTTTCATTGGTTTGGCCTGAATGATACCAGGACGGGATAGGACCAGAGGTTGTTAAAGCCTTTGGAACCAAATATTTTCAGGCTAGCTCATTGACCTAACAGATGCTGACCAGAGTAACGGTGATTTTCACTCAGACGTGTTTGGATTTTGGGTTCAAAAGGGCTCTGAGCAATATGGGACATAACTTCTGAGGTCATCAGTCCCCCTAGAACTTAGAACTACTTAAACCTAACTAACCTAATGACATCACACACACCCATACCCGAGGCAGGATTCGAACCTGCGACCGCAGCGGTCGCGCGGTTCCAGACTGTAGCGCCTAGAACCACTCGGCCACTGGATTTTGGATTCAATGGGTTGAATATCCGTTGAGGATTGTGTTAGTATTTGGTCCACCCCAAGTATTTGATTTCTTCGGTACGACCCATATCTGGGAGACTTTTCCCCTATCCGCCTCCTGCGGAGGCGCCCGATGGAGGGTCTAACAACCTCATACGGGGTTATTATTATTATTATTATTATTGCTATTATTATTTTTATTATGTCATCAGCAAATCCGATATAGTGTATCTTCCCACCACTAAAATATACGTGTATTGTTCGATTCGATATTTGCATCAAATAATTATAGGTTATAATTACGTAACATTGCTGTTAGTTAACATATTCCTCATTTTTTCTTAAAAGTTTGCTATCTGTTACTCCATCAAAGGAATTTATATATGCAGCATTGTGGCAATACAGAGGTTCAAATTATCCGATATCTGTAGTTTCAGTTCGATACCAGATCGTTCTAATCGTATTCAGACAGTCGGTCTTAATGGGGGTTCCGATACGACTCTCATCGCTCTCGGTAAAGCACATTCCTAATCGGACTGTTGAATCTAGATCAGATAGAAAACATGTGGTGGGAAGTAAAACATCACGCTACACTATCGAGGACCGTAGTGCAATCAGTGCCCCGACACCTTTGACAAATCTTACGTCATGATGGTGGGTGAGTTGATTACTAAAAGTATACTCGTCCACCAAACCCATGTGGAGAATCATATGATGATAATCAGTCAAGCTTTGCTTTGTCGCAAAGTTACAGACTGAATTTTTCCCAACCCATGTCATGCATGTTTTAGCTCCACAATATCGTTGGTAGGGACAATGCGCTCTTGTTGTCGCGGCTCGCGACAAGTGCAGCGTTTAGCAGTGCCCAATTCCGCCGCGGTTTATTTGTATTGGCTGAGCGCGGATACTGCAGCAGACGCTTCGCCATAAGCAGAAAGAAATCACCTTCGCTCTGATTGCAGTGAGCGGACTTGACTGTGCGCATGTTCTTATAGTAAGCAACGTGAGAGGGGGTTGTTATGGGGGAAGAGACCAAACTGGAAGCTCATCGGTCTCATCGTGTTAGGGAACGAAGTCGACCGTGCCCTTTCAAAGGAACCATCCCGGCATTTGCCTGGAGCGATTTACGGAAATCACGGAAAACCTAAATCAGGATGACCGGACGCGGGATTGAACAGTCGTCCTCCCGAATGTGAGTCCAATGTGCTAACCACTGCTCCACCTCGCTCGGTAACCAAAGTGAGATTCTACTCACAGTTGCCATGAAGCAGTTAGAATGGGTATCATGTCATTTTTCATCAGGATATTAACCAGTGATGAAATGTCCACTGTATTTGAATCCCAAGAAAATAGGAACCTTTCCTCATAGTAATATGAAGTGTTATCAAAATTTCCCAACACACAAAAATTAACTGCAGAGTTTTCATGCACGCAGTAGTAGAACACAAGGAAATATGTCCTGGAAGCGTACATTTCATTTTCTCCTGTCGTATCAACGCCTTTGTTTTAGTATGACGTGAGAAAATAAACACATAATACTGAAGTATTTGAGAAGCATAAGTCATTTCCTCTTCTCATATCATAGCTTTAATTTTAGTATGAAGTGAAAAATAAATGGTTTAGGGTTCTCAAGCGTAATATGACACCAGATTCCTATCGTAGGTCCTATTAGAAACGAAAAAAGGAGGGAGCACTCCATTCTTTTGTCCAGCGATCTGTTTCCTTTCATGCATTACTACCACTCGCAGATTCTTATTTAAGGAGTTACGGGCATCAAGTTCTTCGGCAGAATGAGCCTTATGTTATTGTGATAATTACGGTATGGAAAAAATGCAACGAAGTCGAGTTTCCCTAGAGCAGTGAAGATACTTGCTCATGTCTGTATTCAGCTTTGACTGCCTGCTGCCACAATACATCACAGAATTCACTGTGAGTGCACTTCAGACTTCATTCAGTAAGTCGTCAGGAGACGGACGGAAACTTCAAATTAACGTCGCTTTCCGAGCCATATTCAATCCAATATGAGGTGACATTAAGGTAGTTGAGAGTTCTAGCAATTACACTTTGGTAATGCCCATATGAGTATTCCGATAGCCAAAAGAACCCGTTAATGTGAAACTATCGGGAACTGTATCACTATGAAAGTGCAAGAACTCGAGACAATACGCGGCCTCTTCCCTTTGCTGGGTAACCTCTTATTGTTATTTACGATTCTGCCCTAGGCGTGATGCAAATGGAACTTCACATTCATGAGGCGCTTTCCGCTATTCTTGACAAACATCAGCAACTTGTAATCACTGTGAATAACAACTGTGTGATGATAATGGTACAGTTGTCAGTGGGTGTGGTGGTGTTATGCTGTCAAACTGCTCACCACAACGTTAATGGTAGTGCACATAATCTGGCGCTGAATAGTGATGTGGTGTCGTGTCTCCTCTTTATTTGGCACCAGCCTGACTAATCTGATTTAACGAACGTGGTACTCCATTCACGAGCTGCTAATGATACAGAATGACTACAGGGATCATCGTTCGGGTATTACATTAATTCTGCAGTGAATTGCTTGAAAATATTACCGCGGGCTATGCTGCTGAAATGACTCAGTACACAGATACCCTATTTTGCACTTTGTTAAACGATCAGCTCGCTGCAATCCTGCTTCTACTGTTCGTAAATATACTGACCATTCGTTATTCGAATAAATTTGTGCTATCATCTGATTCGCATGTATATGAGATGGGTTAGCGCCAGAGGTTAAGGCCATCACAAAGCAATGACTACGGAAAGGATGCCGCTGAAGTCCCGTTACACTGATGACAAGACGGATGTACGCAAATCACCCGTACTGCCTCAGAAAACAATTGCATCTTAAATACCGAAGGACAGATGTCCTCACTGTAACAGGGTGGTGAAATACAGAAACAGCAAGAAGAACATTTGTGTCCGACCGGGGTTGAAACCTAGACCTCCTGATTACTAGGCGGACGCGCTGACCATTGTACTATTGAGACACAACGGCCAACCTGACTTCAGGACTTATGTACACACGCTCCTAGTCAGACGCAAATTTCCATCTTTCCCAGATACCACTTACGCGGTACCTTGCCGTCCATTGTTCCACTCGCTCGCAGCCACGCTATATTCCCGCTAGGGTTTGGACGGTGACGTGCGTCTAATACTGAAAACTTCGATGGTCGGTCGAGACCTGAATAATGATGCAGTAAGGTTCAAATGGCTCTGAGCACTATGGGACTTAACATCTGAGGTCATCAGTCCCCTAGACTTAGAACTACTTAAACCTAACTAACCTAAGGACATCACACACATCCATGCCCCAGGCAGGATTCGAGCCTGCGACCGTAGCGGATGCAGTATGTTTCAGGAGCAATAGTTAATACTGTAGGAGGTGGTGGTATAGACAAATTGCAGAAAAATGCCATGTAAAAATTGTCCAATTTTTATTGGGTACATACAGCTGGGTTCAATGCATTTTCGTTTCGTTTGTTGGTACTTACAGGATTCTGTTGTCCATACTTCCGTGAAAATGAGCATCCAGCATTATTTGAAGAGGTTCCTTTGGCTACAAGAAAGTATATATTCCTGCAGCGTCACGGGGCTCCTGCACATTCTAGTCATCAGGTGGCACATCGTCGAAACCTAACATTTCCCGGAAGATGGATCAGTAGATATGGGTACTTTTCTTGGCCACCAAGGTCTCCGGACTTTAACCATTTGGATTTTTGCCTCTGTGGATGGTTAAAAGGCGAAGTCTACAAAGAAAAATTAAAGCCAAGAGCCGATTTGATCGTTCTGGTTATGAATAGTGCAGCCCTCATAAAAGAACGCAAAGTCGTTCTCAGAAGAGCTACACGTGGTGTTATCAAGGGAAGTCAGAGGCGCATTGAAGATGATGGGGGAATTTTTGAAAATAAACTGTAAATGTCCTCATTTGCCTTTGCTTTGAGTTTGTTAGGGTTACATACTAACAGCTGTATCTCTGTACTCAATAAAAATTGGACACGTTTATATGGAATTTTTTTATGAAATTCGTCTATACCACCACCTGCTAAAATATCTAATACTCATCCTGAAACACCCTGTATATGCATATATGTGTAGTGTGTTCTTTCGGACATGTCCAAAAGAAAAGACACCACGAATTCGGGTTGAAACTTGGTCAGGCACGAATTTTCATCTGCCGCTGCAGACACCACACACCCACCCACCCACCCACCCACCCCCCCACCCACCCACCCACCCACCCACCCACACACACACACACACACACACACACTTCTATGGTACGTGCTATTCACAAAATGTTTGGCAAAACAGTGATAGTGACGGCTTGGAGCTGCACTAATCTTCTCATTTCACTATGTATATATAGTCTTAATTTTCTGAACAATTCATGTTTAATAAGTGACAGAGATTTGGAAAACTTAAGTTTGTGAGATGGTTACTTCATGCGTTAATTATTGTCCTTCATTGTTTATTTTGTGGTAAATCTACTTCTTTCTGCCCTAGCCTATACTACAACAATGAGTGGATGTTCACATTCTTAATACCTCACTGGATGTAATACTACAACTGTAGCCAAAGAATCAAATCCCGCTGGGAAAGTATATTTCAAGTCAGATGGTATTGTTCCTTCTCTACTGTCATGGATAACGATCACAATGAAATTAAATGTAGGAATCCTACTAAACCCCTAAGTTCATACTGCGGTTCTGTGCAGATGAAAAATGTAGTTTTTCACAATTATCAGATGACAGATGGATTTTGTCATATTCCACTACTCTCGACTGCATTATTAATTGTCGGTTCACAGGTACTTTTCTGCCGCTTATTGTAACTATCTTTTGAATGTTAGAGCTAGAGGAATAGAAACATCATATTTTCGCCATATGGAATACTCGAAATCAACGTAAGTCTTGATGTTCCGAGCAATGGCAGAATATCGCCAGAAAAGCTGACAACAAGAAGTCAGGTCATGCCTGTCTTCTGGCGAGTGTGCCAATGACAGTGATCTCAATAGCAACATTGTATAGCAAAGATACGTTGACAACACAAATAATTGTCCCAGTTATTAATTTATGATGTTTCGTTTCCACTCAGTGCATCCATGTATTACGAGTAATTGCACTCTAGCCCCTAAACCTAATTAGAGAAATGCGAATAAGGCTCATTGACATATAATGAGGATATTCCGGCCCTTGCCACCTACAGCTTTGAGAAGAAGCTATAGCCACTTCGGATATCACTCACAGAACACATCAGTTGGTATCCTTCCCGGTAGTATAACGGAAACATTGCAACAACGCAGAATACGTTTGGCAACTCTGTGACCGACGAGTTACTTCCTTGATGGTACAGAAGTATCCTGCTAAATTTACTTAATATTATCGTGTCATTTCTTTTGAATAATGTGAGTGATTTTTTCTTGAGATGTGATATAAGGACATTAGTTAGTGCTTTTGAGTCCACGAACGTCGTTCCACACGGGAAATACAACTACTCTCGTGTTGTGTACATAATTCCGCGTTGTCAGCGCTTACACAACTTTCCCACTAGAGCACTCCCCGCTAAGCACAACAGAGCCGGCGCAGAGCTCGTCTGTCTCCGCACTACGAGATGGCGCTGTCTTAGAGACGGACAAAATTCTGCTTCCGCCGATCCGCGTATTAATATGTAACACAGGCAATGAGATTGCTGCTTACGTAGAACCTTTTCTCCTCACGGATCACACTCGCGTAGTGATGTCTGAACGCTCGAGGTATTATAATGAGTGTACAGACCTCCGATTAGTCAGTCTGCATTAGTCTGTAGTCAAGTTTCAGTGTGCGCCTAATAAGATTATCATATACCTGTACATAGCCATGAAGATAAATGAAGAGACACTTTGTCAAGTATCAGAGATATGTGAGAATAAGATTAACGTACCAAGACCAAAGGAACTGCAGATTGTCAATTGCACACAGCATCCAGAATCGAGTTACGTAATGTCTATGTTTTTTATTACTTTTATAAATGTGTGTGAAAGTTAATCAAGTGCCCGCATCTCGTGGTCGTGCGGTTGCGTTCTCGCTTCCCATTCCCCGGTTCGATTCCCGGCAGGGTCAGGGATTTTCTCTGCCTCGTGATGGCTGGGTGTTGTGTGATGTCCTTAGGTTAGTTAGGTTAAAGTAGTTCTAAGTTCTAGGGGACTGATGACCATAGATGTTAAGTCCCATAGTGCTCAGAGCCATTTGAACCATTAATCAAGTTCTGTTTAAAGTTGGTCACCATCAATCTGCTACTCTAAGCCTGCAAGTGGCATTTCTATCGTCTGACCTAACGGCAGAATATAAACACGCCACGATAAGACCACGAGACATATTGCTGGCACTCGCCTAATTCGCTAGAGGAACAATATGATGGTGTGTGTACCGAAGGTCTTACAGTACGCACACCACATCTCGTCTCATATTTTGCGATTTATCTGCCATAGAAGCTACTGGGCCAATAAGTAAGGCATATGCCGCACTTCTCCGCTACTTCCTGGGTAATGTGCTTGCCTACCAGGTGCAAGCTGCTTTCGTTCGCCTTTCGAGATTCGCTGAAACCAAGGATTTTAGTTATTTTGTAGCAGAGCTACAAGGAGGCTGGTAGAAATTCAATAAAGCAATCATAAGACACCGCTCGAGCAAAATATGTCATGCTACTTTCAGCACCCCTTAGTGTCAGAGCGAAAACATTATGTTACTGCAAATATTCATAATGCAACTTACGTTTCCTGCCGACATATTTTTTGTTGTTGTGAATACCTAGTTTTATCTATGAATTACCACATTTTCGTAATACCTGAGTATGATACAGGACACAAAGTAAATACAGACCTTTTCGAAGTCAAAGGTCGGTAATATCCTGCTGTTACTTAACGCTCTCCTCTCCTTTTTTTCTCTCGTCTCTTTCCCTCTCCTCGTCTCTCCTCTGCTCTTTGCCTCCACTCCCCGCTTCCCTTTTTCCTCTCCTCTCCTCTTTACCCAGCCTTCTGTTCCTAGTGTTATCTGGGCACTGTCCCTGTTTATAAGTAAGACTACTTCCAGAACCTTTCCATAGGCGATCCTGCAGTTAACTAATGCTATATTAACATTTTCTTCCTCCGATGTGCTATAACGAATGGTATTCTTTCTGGAACCAGAACACTTCTTATTGGACCTGTGAGGGTTTCTTTATCTTCAAAAACCTACATGGCACGCCACACATACGCAGCCACGTTATTAGCTGCCTTCACCGTGTATTAAACGCCTGATCTATCAAGAGGGTCCTACTGTTTTCCACCCAATACCGAATGTCGAGAAATCGACATCCAGGATCGTCACAGAATCGTCTGATCCTCTGGTTTAAGCCTTCCACTCGGCTTCAGAGCAGAGGTCCACTGTCGATTCTGGGAAAGATGCTGCAAAACACTAGCTCTACATCTACCCTGTGGGTGAGGCTAGCGGTCTTCACCAAATTATCCAGCCGCCTGTAGGAACCAAGGGTTGTCTCTGAACCCAGGTGGCAAGCGTCATTCGTGCCCACATGAGGCACAGTTAGCAGCTGGCTGCACCCAGTACACTCAGTCACTGCGAGCAGAGCCTCTCCCACATCTTGGACGAGACTCCAGCAAGGAAGCAGAGTGGACACTGGTGTTCCTTCCCAATCTGTCCGCTACTTCGCTTAGGAGCTAACATAGTAGTTTCCAGTAACTACCAGTATCACCCACCGTGCTTCCTTGGACACCCTCAGAAAGCCCACTCAGAATATCAACAAGGCGAGGTACCTCATACTGGCTCATTTATACTTTCGGCGGTAGGTAATACCTCAAACGCATTTTTAAGACGTAAGGGGACAGCCACGCGACGGTAAATTTCGCCTTACGCCTAGAACTGCTGGACCCCGCCAGTACTCACCAGTCATCATCAGGTAAGTGTCGACCGACCAGGAAGCACAAATCGGAAGATGCAGCAGCATCAGGTACCTCGGTTGACGCTGTAGGCTTGGGAGGTTTCAGAGCAATAGTCTCAGGTGCCCTGACGGCACCACAGTCCAGGGCTGTAGCCTGAAGCCCGTCGACCGCTGGCATCACAGCTTCAAGCTCTGTACAAACCGTGGTCAATTTCCCCTGTTTCCTACACGACAGGCGCAGTCCCAATCCACAGCACTGGTAATGTAACATTAACCCAGTAAGTTGGGCTCACTCAACACATCGGAGCAAAAAATACGCGAGCTCCTAAACTCCTACAACTACCTCCATTTTCTCCTCTCCCCTCTCTGACCATCTATCTCACCCTCCCACCTTTTCCTGTACATCTCTTCCGCACCATTCACTCTGTGTCTCCTTATCGTCTGTCCCGTCTCTCTGTGACCATCTGCCGACCGCGGTGGTCTCGCGGTTCTAGGTGCGCAGTCCGGAACCGTGCGACTGCTACGGTCGCAGGTTCGAATCCTGCCTCGGGCATGGATGTTTGTGATGTCCTTAGGTTAGTTATGTTTAGGTAGTTCTAAGTTCTAGGTGACTGATGACCACAGCAGTTGAGTTCCATAGTGCTCAGAGCCATTTGAACCATTTTTTTTGTGTCCATCTCCTCCTCCCCCGTTTTTTTTCAGCCAACTCATCCTCTCGCTCTCACAATCCATCACCTTCACTCTCTTCTGTCTTCACAGCCACACCCATCGAATGGGTGCTAAAAGGTTCAAACCCTAAAAGTACTCCTTCTCAGGCAGCAAGTGGTATGTGCATCATCGTAGATCGAAATCGAACCAGTAGTTTAGGAGGAAATGGCTCTGAGCACTATAGCACTTAACTTCTGAGGTCATCAGTCCCCTAAACTTAGAACTACTTAAACCTAACTAACCTAAGGACATCACACACATCCATGCCCGAGGGAGGATTCTAACCTGCGACCGTAGCACTCCCGCGGTTTCGGACTGCAGCGCCTAGAACCGCAGGACCACCGCGGCCGGCGTCAAAATCAAGTACGCAAAAAAAAAAAAAAAAAAACCACAATGATGGGACACGCTCATCAAAATTTTAAGCACGATTCTGTGATAAATATGAAGGAAGTTATACTTGAATGCTGAGGTCTTCTTGTGGAAACACTTTATTAGGCAACATTGCAGATATTTGTGTATTGATAACTGGTTTCAGCAAATTATATTGTCATCTTATGATCACTTAGCACAAGGTTGTAGTGTCTACATAGACCTTTGAAGATAGATACTTGATCTTATCTGCGTTTTAAAATTTTGTTCAGAGTAAAGACATTATTATGTTACCCCCCCCCCCCCCCCCCCCTACTGCATTCACAATTACAGATCGCCTCCTACAGAGCTAACAACGTCAGGTAATTGAAAGTTACACTTACATTTAATCACAATAGATCATAGAATCAATAACAGCTTGAACATTAGAAATGTAAAATGACAGCTGAAGTCAGTAATCACTACAGAAAGCTACTTTTTAACTCATAAATACACCCACCCTTATACAGGGTGTTCGGAAGTTCCGGTTACCAGTTTCTAGGACTTCTAGAGGGAGTGAGTACATAATATTCTGAATCGGAGTCCATGTCCGGAGAGGTACCGTTTCCTTTCTACGACGGTTTCAATTCGGATGTCTGACGCGTCCACTTCTGCTGAGGGAAATAGAAAAGTCTCAGAGTTGCTTGTGCTGGTATGCAATATGGTAGACAGGACGATATGTAATATTTCTTGTGGGGTCGTGTGCAAAGCTGAATTTACGAGACACCTGTAGAGACAGAGGAAGATTTGTTGGTACGAGCTCTGGCCGCTGCACTAGAAACTGAAGAAACACTAGATGGGATGGTGAGTGTTTACCAGATCATGCTTCGTAGGTACAATGTCTGTAACAACGTTGGTGGTCGCGACATGGAGCCGCTGTTGTAATGCATCAGTACTGTTCTGTAAGAACAGTATGCTGGGTTCTTTTTTGTTTTGGAGTAATGTAAAGACATAATGTTTAAGCGTTAATACAAACAAATGTGCTTCAATGATAAATTGATGTTTCGTCATGTTTCCTTTCGAATTGTTTCTTAATAATTGTACTGCGTCACGCCTAACTCAATTCCTCAAACAGAAGAGGAATTCCAAATATTATGTACTCACCCCCCTCTACAAGTCTTAGTAATTTGTAACGGTAATTTCTGAACACCCCGCATAAGGTTGTGTGTATGATTTTTTTTAACTTGGGAGAACTAAGTATCTCGAAAACAACGCATCATACGAAAAAAGTTGTAGGTGAAACGTTAATATAAGTTAAAAAAATGGTTCAAATGGCTCTGAGCACTATGGGACTCAACTGCTGAGGTCGTAAGTCCCCTAGAACTTAGAACTACTTAAACCTAACTAACCTAAGGACGTCACACACATCCATGCCCGAGGCAGGATTCAAACCTGCGACGTAGCGGTCGCGCGGTTCCAGACTGTAGCGCCCAGAACCGCTCGGCCACTCTGGCCGGCCGGTAATATAAGTAAAGGGGACATCTATCCATCCTGTAATTCAAAAGTAATAGCAGTGTACATGGCTACGACACTAGGAGAAAGGATGATCTTCACTACTGAAGGTTAAATCTAAAATTGGCTCAGAAGGGGGTAAACTATGCTGCCACAAAAGTCTTGGGTCACTTACCTCATAGCATCAAAAGTCTGACAGATAGCCTTATAGCATTTAAAAGGAAATTAAAGGAATTTATTAAAGGCAACTCCTTCTACTCATTAGATGAATTTTTGGATGTAGTAAGTGGGTAATTTCCCTAACCCCACAAAAAATTAAACACATTAAATGTCATGTAATATTTTGTGAAATGTAATATCTTGTATAGACACATTTTATTTACCTGACACGTTCACATCATTACGGAGAGTCGTATTCATGATCTATGGAACAAGTAGTAATCTAATCTAATCTCTAAACCTGCAACCGCAAAATGTTAAGCGGATTATCTTCCATCTTCAACCAGGCTCATAAGTTTAGAGGAGGGCCGAAATGTGATAAAATACGGTTGAACGCGAACACGCGACTATAAGTTTAAAATTCACGGCGCTTTCATCTATACCATAGGCTCACCCAACAGATCCACACTGCTGCATCTGACAGTGTTGCCAGATTGTGTAGACTGTCAGGGCCGGTTTGATTTATTGGCCACCGTAAGTGAACGACTTGGACTTAGTCTCTCTGGCGGCCGGCCGGCAGTCAGTTTTTATGCCTAAGACTGTACGTATCTGAACATTCTTGCACTGAGATCAGACACGCGATCCATTCTGCAGACGTCTCCAGCATGGTATTATGTTCTTTAGCCAAAGAAGACATAGAATGTTTTCTGTAGAGAATAAAAATCAATTGGCACAGAGTAGTGGTACACATCGTATATACTGTTGAATGGTGTTTAATGCCCTTAAGGATCCTTAGCATGGAGTTAAAGCGCATGATCCATTCTATTCTCTGCTTTGAAATATAACTGTAACCTTTATTTGGGTTCTGAATGCAGTGATATTCTGTCACAGTAGATACGAGCTTCAAGTAAGTTTATGGAGATAACAGAATGAGAACTGATTGCAGAGTTCAAAATTGATTGAATAGCAGCTTGCAACGCTAATTGGAAGCCGCCACATAGAAGCCTGCTGTCATGTTCGAATGGTGGGCCTCTCTCGATAGAGAAAAAATATTAATCTGTGTGTGGCGTTGTGCAGTTTTTATTGTGGAGTAATAAGTCCTCACGGACGGTCTAGTCATATAGGGCGTCGCTACGCTTTCAACTACCTCGTCTCAGCTGCTTTTCAAGGTTATACAACTACTCATATCCGACACACATATATCAGTGCAAATGGGAGACTGTGTGGGTTTCTGCCAGACCAGCGATATTCTCAATCTATATTAGTTCTTGCATGTACAATCACAAACAAATCGCTATTTATTTTTATTTGGTGTAGTTTTAATAACATCCACCTTAATTTTTGGCTTTTAATTTAAATCCACATTGGTCTCTTCTAATTTTCTCCAGTAATTTTCAAGTACAAAGAAAGTATGTTCTCGAATTCGAATACATACCTCCTTTTTCCTGTAAACGATCTCTTTTATGGGTTTGACAGTTAGCTCTGTCCCTTCGAGCAGCTCTTCTAGGCGAGAGCATTCGGGGATTTTAATTTTAGCTCTTATTTCCTGCGTAAAACTGTTGTTATAGCACTCCAGATCTTCCTGGGTGAACGCTACCAGCTCCTCTGCTCTCTTGTGGAACTTCATAGAAGTGTATGTTCGCAACTACTGCAAACGAGTTGTCATTAAGTGTTATTCTATTGGTTTTAAGCTCTTCAAAATGTTGTTCTGTTGCTAGGTGCACAATATCCAGTTCAGCACATTTAGGCAGAATGTAACCATACTTTTAAGCAGATCTTGGTGGGAATGGAGTTTCATAAAGAGATTTTTCGTCCGTCCTTTAATGCAGTAAATATGCTCCAATCCATTATTTTCGGTCAGAACTCCAACTGGCCACTTACCAAAGCTGTTAACAGTAAATGCAAATATCTTGTATTCCCATTCGTTGCCAGATATCGCCACATACTGTGTTGAAAGGAATATGTAAGTATTGCCTGCACATCTGCTATAGCTCTTTATTTTTACAACTGCAGTTTATTCTCTTCCGTTTGTCAGTCATCTTCACTATTTACTCCAGTTTTCGATTTCTGGCTTTGAAGTCCTCCATTTTCAATTCTCTTTTTCGTACGTACACCACAGTAATTGCACTCAAAGGAGTCATTTCTGTAATGAGGAATGGTTTAACTATGCGAGATACAATTACTATTTTTCTTGGCACTTACGGAATAACATTGTTAATGGGTACCAGTCTTAATTCGGTGATATCTGTATCTGACGGTATGGTGGAGAACAACGTTCTGGATTGAGAGAAATACGTTTCCCTTGCTTTAATATAGCACTTCTGTGTTGTCTTTGTTGGAGTAAAAGTTAAGGATCTCCATGTAGTTTACTGGAGGATAATTAAAACTGTACGTAGACAACATAATTTACACTCCTGGAAATTGAGATAAGAACACCGTGAATTCATTGTCACAGGAAGGGGAAACTTTACTGACACATTCCTGGGGTCAGATACATCACATGATCACACTGACAGAACCACAGGCTCATAGACACAGGCAACAGAGCATGCACAATGTCGGCACTAGTACAGTGTATATCCACCTTTCGCAGCAATGCAGGCCGCTATTCTCCAATGGAGACGATCGTAGAGATGCTGGATGTAGTCCTGTGGAACGGCTTGCCATGCCATTTCCACCTTGCGCCTCAGTTGGACCAGCGTTCGAGCTGGACGTGCAGACCGCGTGAGACGACGCCGGGTGTTGGCCCTGTGTGCCTCGGTCGTATGCAGTCCTGATTGTGGCGCTCACCTGCACGGCGCCAAACAGTCCCAAACATGCTCAATGGGGGACAGATCCGGAGATCTTGCTGGCCAGGCTAGTTGACTTACACCTTCTAGAGTATGTTGGGTGGCACGGGATACATGCGGACGTGCATTGTCCTGTTGGAACAGCAAGTTCCCTTGCCGGTCTAGGAATGGTAGAACGATGGGTTCGATGACGGTTTGGATGTACCGTGCACTATTCAGTGTCCCCTCGACGATCACCAGAGGTGTACGGCCAGTTAGGAGATCGCTCCCCACACCATGATGCCGGGTGTTGGCCCTGTGTGCCTCGGTCATATGCAGTCCTGATTGTGGCGCTCACCTGCACGGCGCCAAACACGCATACGACCATCATTGGCACCAAGGCAGAAGCGACTCTCATCGCTGAAGACGACACGTCTCCATTCGTCCCTCCATTCACGCCTGTCGCGAGACCACTGGAGGCGGGCTGCACGATGTTGGGGCGTGAGCGGAAGACGGCCTAACGGTGTGCGGGACCGTAGCCCAGCTTCATGGAGACGGTTGCGAATGGTCCTCGCCGATACCCCAGGAGCAACAGTGTCCCTAATTTGCTGGGAAGTGGCGGTGCGGTGCCCTACGGCACTGCGTAGGATCCTACGGTCTTGGCGTGCATCCGTGCGTCGCTGCGGTCCGGTCCCAGGTCGACGGGCACGTGCACCTTCCGCCGACCACTGGCGACAACATCGATGTACTGTGGAGACCTCACGCCCGACGTGTTGAGCAATTCGGCGGTACGTCTACCCGGCCTCCCGTATGCCCACTATACGCCCTCGCTCAAAGTCCGTCAACTGCACATACGGTTCACGTCCACGCTGTCGCGGCATGCTACCAGTGTTAAAGACTGCGATGGAGCTCAGTATGCCACGGCAAACTGGCTGACACTGACGGCGGCGGTGCACAAATGCTGCGCAGCTAGCGCCATTCGACGGCCAACACCGCGGTTCCTGGTGTGTCCGCTGTGCCGTGCGTGTGATCATTACTTGTACAGCCCTCTCGCAGTGTCCGGAGCAAGTATGGTGGGTCTGACACACCGGTGTCAATGTGTTCTTTTTTCCATTTCCAGGAGTGTATAAGCTTTTCTCTGTACTGTCACCAGTCAACAACTGTATTTTCTTATTACCTCAGTAGAAAAACAGTAGAGGTTCGGTGATTGGCACAGAGTATTGTGGAGCACTGTTTAGTAGAGTCTAATGCACTTAAACAGTTTTGAAGAGGGTAAAATACATGATCCACTTTGTAATCGTATATTGAAGCCATCAGCCTGGTAATACCACACTCCTTAATGAAGGACGACATAAAAGTTTCTCGTAGCCGCGTCTGGACACACAGAAACTATTAGATGGTTTCCGATAACATTCTTACTCTTGTACTTGTGATTTGACATATAAATTTGTTTATCTTTACTGGCTCTGAGCACTATGGAACTTAACTTCTAAGGTCATCAGTCCCCTAGAACTTAGAACTACCTAAACCTAACTAACCTAAGGACATCACACACATCCATTCCCGAGGCAGGATTCGAACCTGCGACCGTAGCGGTCGCGCGGTTCCAAACTTTAGCGCCTAGAACCGCTCGGCCACCTCGGCCGGCTTTATCTTTACTCTACAATTTGAGGTCGTCCACGTTAAGCAATCAATTACAGCTGTATTATCGTTGTCCACAATCAATGTTCTTTCCGTGGCAGTCTCCTTCAGTGCAGAAGTGTTATTTTGATAATAGGTAGTCTCACATCTGCAATTCTTACGAACCTCGGGAAAACCTAGGTAAAAGATGTCTACATTAATCTGCTGCAATATTCCAGGCAGATTTTCCATTAGAAAATCCATATTAACAGTATACCAAATAAAAGTAAAGAGCGAGTTCTTTATTGTTCGTGACTGTACATGCAAGAATTAATAAGGTTTGAGTATATATTAGGCTTTCCTATTCGCCGACCTGAAAAAATCCTAAAAAGTCTACCATTTACGACTATATACGTGTGTGGGATGTGGATAGTTATATAACCTTGAAAAGGAGCTGTAGCTAGGTAGCTGAAAGCGTAGCGACACCGAGGCCCTGCATTACAGCTCTTTTTTTTCGTATATGTAGAACAATAACCGCGCTTAGGAGCTTCTTACTCCAATGTAGAAATTGTTGAACGCCACACACATTGGTATTTTTTCTGTATGCAGTGAGGCCCACCATTCGAAAATGACAGCAGGCTGCCTTGTTGCGGCTTCGAAATACCATTACAAGCTGTTAGTCCATCTATTTTAAACTCTGCAATCGGCTCTCATTCTGTTATCTCCATAAACTTACTCGTGGCTCGTATCTACTGGGACAGAATGTCACTGTATTCAGAACCAAAATAAAGGGTACAATGGTATTTTAAAGCAGAGAATAGGATTGATTATGTGCTTTCACCCAGCGCAAGATGGCATTAGCGGACTGGAGACCACTGCAGAATGAATCGCATGTCTGGTCTCTGTGCAAGACAGATACGTAAATGACGACTTATATCTGTTTTTCAGCTACTATGTTATGAAATATTATTACGTCACTTCAGCAATCATTGGTAATCCCGAACCGCTATACCTGCTGTAATCACATTATTTCGTCTGTGTCTTTTGTGTACTACGACATCGATATCTTCGTCTCTGCGAATCGGCACTGTCATGATGTGACACTACAATGGCGAGGTACCATACCTCGTAATATTTACTACCATTTGGTTTGAGCTTCGCTTATCGGAAGTCCTAACATGGGCGGTGAGGTTGAGGACTTGATATTAAGCGTATACTTTAGCTGAGGAAGCACCATGGATTGGTAAATCTCTAACGCTTTTTCCAGTTGTGAACTATAATTTTTTTTAGAACGACGGTGACATCCACACCTACATATCGGTATGTTACAGATAATTTTGTCGCTGTAAGAAGTGTTGCGGCCTTTGTTTAGCGTTTATAGCAATGGAGGGTGATCTTACAACGCCTTGCTAGGCGTATTACGATGGCTCTTTGTGCTCACGAGGCGTACGAAATTGAATTTTCGTCGCGATTTTGTTTATACTAAGATAAACATACTTCAGTCAGTTACACAGAGAATTTAAATGTTGTATTATTTAATTTGTGCTTTCAAAGTGTGAGACCCCCTATAGCAGTATATGATAAGTAGTTTTCCATAGATGTCGATTCTGACGTTAAGTTTGGAAATATCACACTCTCACTGTTTCCCTCTTTGGTCGCGTGTTTACTAGGGATACATGTTCCACAGTGTGAGCATTAATTTGGTATTAAAAACATCTTATCCCTTTCTTTCATCCCTAATAAGACAACTATGTTTGTTTCTGGTGGAACATCACAATTTTCGCTTGTTGACGTATTTGTTAGAATAATGTAAGAAATAGTGTCGGACAAATACAGTCTACAAGCTTTTAGGAAGCTTTCTCACTATTTCTTGTCATTCTACCTAGTCGTCAGTAGGCCTGTATTGTTTATAATAACAGCAGTAATTGGCAACTAATAACACAGTTCATACTATTTCTAGTGAATAATATGAAGTTTTACTTCGTTCCACCTAAGAAGTGTGCTTTGGAACTACTTAAAAATGCGAAAATATTTTATCTGAGGGTAAGCTGTGACTTAAACAAGTAGTAAGCCAAATTAGTTATAATCTGTCTGCTTAACTAGTACTTATTTTTCTGCAGCTAGAAACCTTATCAGGGTAGCTTTACGACGTCGAATTCTTAGGCTTACGTTCTCAAATGTCAGCTGTTATTAGGTGTTGACATCGACATACTGTGATACGTGTTTTATAATTTTTTGGCATTAATTTGTCATATATGTGTATATGTGGGAATTAACTCACGCTTTCTTTTATATTGCGGACGTTTATTTTGGAATATTGTGACATCAAATTTGTTGACTCAAGTCCTACAGCGTTTTTCATGTGTTAATCTGGATTAGGAATGTGAACATCGCACTTTTTCGTACTGATGGCGTATTTTGCAGACTTAGAACTTTTTAAAACTCTAAAATGTGGAAAATAATTTACGATTGTAGCTTTGTTTAGGAGCGCAGCAATGTACCGGTGGCAGTAGAAATTGTGGTCAAGAGATGGAACTTCTTTGATTTAGAATGCAGCCATCTGCTCGTAGCGCTAAGTACAGATATCTGCTGGTGACAGGGGGGCGGAAGGATATGAAAGTGGACCTGTTTTTATTTTCGTTTCTAGAGGTTATGGAGTAGGATTTAGGGTAAGCCCATTTTCAACAAATTCGAATTCCTATTTCGTTGCTTACATTTTATATGCAAATGTTGGTTTTCAGTTATTTGTAGAGAGATTTACTGTCTACTCGTGCCAATATTCCGTGGGAAACGATATACAGCAGCAAATCAGAGGTGCCAATGTGTGTGGTCCGCCTTATTGCATCCTTACTCTTTAATCGCCAAGCCCATGTCATTGTTAACAACATTTCCTGTACTTTCCCCGCCCACTTCTTCTCCCCCACCCCCTCCCACCGATTCTTGGAGTGCCCAAGATTCCGTTCTCGCCCCTCTCCTTTACCTCAAATACACTGCCGATATGCCCCGAAGCACCCCCTCCCATCCACCTACTTCAGTATGTGGGAGATACTGCTTTCCTCGCCGTCTATCGTATCCGTCTTAATCAGTTACCTCACTGGACACCAATTGCACCTTAAGATTAACACCTGCAAAACCTAGGTAATAATTATGGTATCCACCATCTTCACCTTCCATCTCCACGTCCTCAAACTCACCATTTACTACCACCCTATCTAGCTCAGTAACACACTAAAATATCTTTGACTGGCCTTCGACTGGCAATTAACTTGGAAAACTCGCACTTCCCAGCAGAAGGCCCACAATGGACTAAAAGTACGAAATCTAATAACTAGCGGAACAAAGGGCTACACTTTTTCACACTTAAAAATTCCTGATCTGTCCCATCCTTTGCATTGCAAATGTTGCACGGATATCTTCCTCATCCAAGTTCTGTATCCCCCTCCAGATTCTCGAACGCTGTGCTTTGTGCCTCCCTTTCCGCATCCATTTACCTTCCCCCGACAAGGATCCTTTACCAACTCATATTCTTACCTCTCCTCAACCACACAGAATACCTCCATAAAACCTACACCATATACAAACTCGACTCCAACGTTCCCATTGTGTCCCTTTTCATTTCCATTCCCATTGTGCTACCGCATGTCTGCCTACACATCCCACTGCACACCCCATCTCCTTCATGTCCTCTCCCAAAGAAATTTCGACTGTCTCCCAGACCACGAACTCTGCCCTGACATATACCCATCCCACCAACTTTGAATCCACCACACCCTAGGGCTCAATCTTTGTTTTCTTCCTATACCACACCTTATCCCCTTCTCTCTCCCCCACCCCCTTTCCCTTTCACATTTATAGATCTTAATATCAGTTACTCCACTCTCCTTGTTTGCCACAGCCACCCCTGAACGTCACCACCAGTCCTCCATCCCCATCACCACCACTCTCCCATCTCCTTCAATACCCATTTCTTTGCATCGATCTGTCATACCAGGGAACGTAGTTTTCCAGTTTTATTGTAAATTTACAATGCCCTGTTTTTAATTATCAGTGTCATTTCTGTTGTGCTCAGCGTTCAAGGGTTATTCAAGAGTTTTGCAAGTGTTTTAACTCTGTTGTGTGCCTACATTTTTATCGCTGTTTTTAAACTTTTCATGAAGACAGCATTCTTTCTTACATCCTCCCATCAACGCCTTCTTTTAAAATAATTTAAAATTTATGACAAATTATCTCCTTATTTTGTGTTTAATGCCTAATTAGAGAATAATGTGTAGCAGCTAAGGAGTGGGTTGATTGTACTGGGGTCGAGGGGGGAGGGGGGGATGAAATAACAATAAAGAAAAGAAAATTGCCAATGTGACTGGTGAACCAGTCCTTAATCGAATTTTTGGAAGTCAGTAATGCAAACATACACTACTGGAAATTGAAATAAGAACACCGTGAATTCATTGTCCCAGGAAGGGGAAACTTTATTGACACATTCCTGGGGTCAGATACATCACATGATCACACTGACAGAACCACAGGCACATAGACACAGGCAACAGAGCATGCACAATGTCGGCACTAGTATAGTGTATATCCACCTTTCGCAGCAATGCAGGATGCTATTCTCCCATGGAGACGATCGTAGAGATGCTGGATGTAGTCCTGTGGAACGGCTTGCCATGCCATTTCCACCTGGCGCCTCAGTTGGACCAGCGTTCGTGCTGGACGTGCAGACCGCATGAGACGACGCTTCATCCAGTCCCAAACATGCTCAATGGGGGACAGATCCGGAGATCTTGCTGGCCAGGGTAGTCGACTAGAGCACGTTGGGTGGCACGGGATACATGCGGACGTGCATTGTCCTGTTGGAACAGCAAGTTCCCTTGCCGGTCTAGGAATGGTAGAACGATGGGTTCAGCAAAAGTGACAAAAAGCAGATTACAGAGTACCTGACGGCTCAACACAAAAGTTTTGTCTCAAGTGCAGATAGTGTTGAGGATCAGTGGACAAAGTTCAAAACCATGGTACAATATGCGTTAGATGAGTATGTGCCAAGCAAGATCGTAAGAGATGGAAAAGAGCCACCGTGGTACAACAACCGAGTTAGAAAACTGCTGCGGAAGCAAAGGGAACTTCACAGCAAACTTAAACATAGCCAAAGCCTTGTAGACAAACAAAAATTACGCGAAGCGAAATGTAGTGTGAGGAGGGCTATGCGAGAGGCTTTCAATGAATTCGAAAGTAACGTTCTATGTACTGACTTGGCAGAAAATCCTAAGAAATTTTGGTCCTATGTCAAAGCGGTAGGTGGATCAAAACAAACTGTCCAGACACTCTGTGACCAAAATGGTACTGAAACAGAGGATGACAGACTAAAGGCCGAATTACTAAATGTCTTCTTCCAAAGCTGTTACACAGAGGAAGACTGCACTGTGCTTCCTTCTCTAGATTGTCGCACAGTTGACAAAATGGTAGATATCGAAGTAGACGACAGAGGGATAGAGAAACAATTAAAATCGCTCAAAAGAGGAAAGGCCGCTGGTCCTGATGGGATACCAGTTCGATTTTACACAGAGTACGCGAAGGAACTTGCCCCCCTTCTTGCAGCGGTGTACCGTAGGTCTCTAGAAGAGCGAAGCGTTCCAAAGGATTGGAAAAGGGCACAGGTCATCCCCGTTCTCAAGAAGGGACGTCGAACAGATGTGCAGAACTATAGACCTATATCTCTAACGTCGATCAGTTGTAGAATTTTGGAACACGTATTATGTTCGAGTATAATGTCTTTTCTGGAGACTAGAAATCTACTCTGTAGGAATCAGCATGGGTTTCGAAAAAGACGATCGTGTGAAACCCAGCTCGCGCTATTCGTCCACGAGACTCAGAGGGCCTTAGACACGGGTTCACAGGTAGATGCCGTGTTTCTTGACTTCCGCAAGGCGTTTGACACAGTTCCCCATAGTCGTTTAATGAACAAAGTAAGAGCATACGGACTATCAGATCAATTGTGTGATTGGATTGAGGAGTTCCTAGATAACAGAACGCAGCACGTCATTCTCAATGGAGAGAAGTCTTCCGAAGTAAGAGTGATTTCAGGTGTGCCGCAGGGGAGTGTCATAGGACCGTTGCTATTCACAATATACATAAATGACCTGGTGGATGACATCGGAAGTTCACTGAGGCTTTTTGCAGATGATGCTGTGGTGTATCGAGAGGTTGCAACAATGGAAAATTGTACTGAAATGCAGGAGGATCTGCAGCGAATTGACGCATGGTGCACGGAATGGCAATTGAATCTCAATGTAGCGAAGTGTAATGTGATGCGAATACATAGAAAGATAGGTCCCTTATCATTTAGCTACAAAATAGCAGGTCAGCAACTGGAAGCAGTTAATTCCATAAATTATCTGGGAGTACGCATTAGGAGTGATTTAAAATGGAATGATCATATAAAGTTGATCGTCGGTAAAGCAGATGCCAGACTGAGATTCATTGGAAGAATCCTAAGGAAATGCAATCCGACAACAAAGGAAGTAGGTTACAGTACGCTTGTTCGCCCAATGCTTGAATACTGCTCAGCAGTGTGGGATCCGCACCAGGTAGGGTTGATAGAAGAGATAGAGAAGATCCAACGGAGAGCAGCGCGCTTCGTTACAGGATCATTTAGTAATTGCGAAAGCGTTACGGAGATGATAGATAAACTCCAGTGGAAGACTCTGCAGGAGAGACGCTCAGTAGCTCGGTACGGGCTTTTGTTGAAGTTTCGAGAACATACCTTCACCGAAGAGTCAAGCAGTATATTGCTCCCTCCTACGTATATCTCGCGAAGAGACCATGAGGATAAAATCAGAGAGATTAGAGCCCACACAGAAGCATACCGACAATCCTTCTTTCCACGTACAATACGAGACTGGAATAGAAGGGAGAACCGATAGAGGTACTCAGGGTACCCTCCGCCACACACCGTCAGGTGGCTTGCGGAGTACGGATGTAGATGTAGATGTAGATGTAGATGTACCGTGCACTATTCAGTGTCCCCTCGACGATCACCAGAGGTGTACGGCCAGTGTAGGAGATCGCTCCCCACACCATGATGCCGGATGTTGGCCCTGTGTGCCTCGGTCATATGCAGTCCTGATTGTGGCGCTCACCTGCACGGCGCCAAACACGCATACGACCATCATTGGCACCAAGGCAGAAGCGACTCTCATCGCTGAAGACGACACGTCTCCATTCGTCCCTCCATTCACGCCTGTCGCGACACCACTGGAGGCGGGTTTGCACGATGTTGGGGCGTGAGCGGAAGACGGCCTAACGGTGTGCGGGACCGTAGCCCACTTTCATGGAGACGGTTGCGAATGGTCCTCGCCGATACCCCAGGAGCAACAGTGTCCCTAATTTGCTGGGAAGTGGCGGTGCGGTCCCCTACGGCACTGTGTAGGATCCTACGGTCTTGGCGTGCATCCGTGCGTCGCTGCGGTCCGATCCCAGGTCGACGGGCACGTGCACCTTCCGCCGATCACTGGCGACAACATCGATGTACTGTGGAGACCTCACGCCCCACGTGTTGAGCAATTCGGCGGTATGTCCACCCGGCCTCCCGCATGCCCACTATGGGCCCTCGCTCAAAGTCCGTCAACTGCACATACGGTTCACGTCCACGCTGTCGCGGCAACCTACCAGTGTTAAAGACTGCGATGGAGCTCCGTATGCCACGGCAAACTGGCTGACACTGACGGCGGCGGTGCACAAATGCTGCGCAGCTAGCGCCATTCGACGGCCAACACCGCGGTTCCTGGTGTGTCCGCTGTGCCGTGCGTGTGATCATTGCTTGTACAGCCCTCTCGCAGTGTCCGGAGCAAGTATGGTGGGTATGACACACCGGTGTCAATGTGTTCTTTTTTCCGTTTCCAGGAGTGTAGTTGCAGAAGTTTTTCGGTAATTCAGATACTTTACCATATTTGGCTGCTGCGCAGGGTTTCAGGGGATATGGGGAGGCTTAATGCTTCCGCGGGATTCGCATGTCGCCAGATGTGCTTATGCTGATGACATGATTCTCGGATATAAGAAATTGCTGATGCTGCTGTCAGCGAAATATAACAAGCGCAATTGCTACCCTCCTTGACTTCTGCACGTGATAGATGACTTTATTCCTGGAATCATCTTGGAGATAAGTCATAAGTGAAAGTATATGAACGCAATTGCCCCTCTTCTAGCAACAATGAGGCCTTTCGAGAAGCGAAGTGTTCATAATGATTGGAAAAAAAGCGCAAGTCATTCTAGTTTTCAAAGAGGTGATAGAACAGACGCACAAAACTATAGGCCAATGTATGTGATGTCTGTCCGCTGTAGCATTTTGGAACATGTTTTATGCTCGCTCTTTATGGCATATCTGGCGACCAAAAATGTGTTGGAATCGCGGTCATTTGGTCCACGAGATGCATCAGCCAGATAGATGTCATGTTCATTTACTCCCTTAAGGCATTTCACACAGTTCCGCACTGTCTCCCAATGAACAAAATACGAGAGTGCTGAATATGAGGCCAACCGTTTGACTCTACTGAAGACGTTATAGCTAACAAAACGCGGCATGTCATCCTCAATGGAGAGAATTCATCGGAGGGAAATAGCCCAATGGAGTATTGTAGCTCAATTACTTTTCACAATATTTATAAATCAAATAGTGGGCAACATTGAAAGATCCAAGAGGCTTTTCGAGAATGATACTGTCGAATACAGAGAAATCACAACGCTAGAAAATTGTAGTGAAACGCAGGAAGACCTGTAGAGGTTTGGCACTTGTTGGAGGAAGTTGTAGTTCACACTCAACGTAAACAAAAGTAACGTATTGCCGTTACATAGACAGAAAGACCCGTAATTTTATGATTACACGATTCCAGAAAGATCACTGCAAACAGTTACTTCCATAAAGGGGTACGAAGCGATTTGAAGTGGAAAGACCACATACAACTATCCACAGATGCCAGACAGACTCAGTTCACCAGCGAGGTAGCTAATGTACTTCTCTGGCCCATTTCATATACGATTGGTAGAAGAAGCAGAGAAGATCCAAGGAAGAGCAGCGCGTTTCGTTACACGTGCCTTTAGGAAGAATGAAGGTGTCACAGGTATTATCAATGAACTCTGGTGGAAACACTGCAAGAGAGGCATTCTGCATCACAGTGTACTTTTCAGTTTAAATTATAAGGGTGTACGTTCCTAGAATAGTCATCAAATACATATCTCACGAAAAGACCACGATGTAAAAATTAGAGAAATTCGAGCCTCCACGGAGACTTACCGGCAATCGGCGACTGGAAGAGGAAAGGGGGAGTGACTATACACAAAATAACATCCACCACGCACCGCAGAGTGTCTTCCGGAGTGTAAATATAGATGTAGGGATGCCAATTCCAAATGTACACTATTTTTGCATGTGTTGCAGTTGGAAATTTCACAATTCATCTTAAATTGACCCTTATTATTAACCTCAAACATCATTATAGAGTAAATACACTGACTCGCAAGTGTAAGACCAAAGTCCCTAACTAGGCTTGCAAATACACTCCTGGAAATTGAAATAAGAACACTGTGAATTCATTGTCCCAGGAAGGGGAAACTTTATTGACACATTCCTGGGGTCAGATACATCACATGATCACACCGACAGAACCACAGGCACATAGACACAGGCAACAGAGCATGGACAATGTCGGCACTAGTACAGTGTATATCCACCTTTCGCAGCAATGCAGGCTGCTATTCTCCCATGAAGACGATCGTAGAGATGCTGGATGTAGTCCTATGGAACGGCTTGCCATGCCATTTCCACCTTGCGCCTCAGTTGGACCAGCGTTCGTGCTGGACGTGCAGACCGCGTGAGACGGCGCTTCATCCAGTCCCAAACATGCTCAATGGGGGACAGATCCGGAGATCTCGCTGGCCAGGGTAGTTGACTTACACCTTCTAGAGCACGTTGGGTGGCACGGGATACATGCGGACGTGCATTGTCCTGTTGGAACAGCAAGTTCCCTTGCCGGTCTAGGAATGGTAGAACGATGGGTTCGATGACGGTTTGGATGTACCGTGCACTATTCAGTGTCCCCTCGACGATCACCACTGGAGGCGGGCTGCACGATGTTGGGGCGTGAGCGGAAGACGGCCTAAAGGTGTGCGGGACCGTAGCCCAGCTTCATGGAGACGGTTGCGAATGGTCCTCGCCGATACCCCAGGAGCAACAGTGTCCCTAATTTGCTGGGAAGTGGCGGTGCGGTCCCCTACGGCACTGCGTGGGATGCTACGGTCTTGGCGTGCATCTGTGCTTCGCTGCGGTCCGGTCCCAGGTCGACGGGCACGTGCACCTTCCGCCGACCACTGGCGACAACATCGATGTACTGTGGAGACCTCACGCCCCACGTGTTGAGCAATTCGGCGGTACTTCCACCCGGCCTCCCGCATGCCCACCATACGCCCTCGCTCAAAGTCCGTCAACTGCACATACGGTTCACGTCCACGCTGTCGCGGCATGCTACCAGTGTTAAAGACTGCGATGGAACTCCGTATGCCACGGCAAACTGGCTGACACTGACGGCTGCGGTGCACAAATGCTGCGCAGCTAGCGCCATTCGACGGCCAACACCGCGGTTCCTGGTGTGTCCGCTGTGCCGTGCGTGTGATCATTGCTTGTACAGCCCTCTCGCAGTGTCCGGAGCAAGAATGGTGGGTCTGACACACCGGTGTCAATGTGTTTATTTTTTTTCCATTTCCAGGAGTGTATGTTCCGGTATCAACTTTATGTAACATTCTTACTGCTTGCTTTTGTAAAATAAATTTTTTTGTCTTACCTGCACTGCCCCAGAGGAGAATGTCATAGGACTGGGTGGATTGGAAGTATGCCTACTATTCGAAAAATCCTGTCCACAGGTCCAAGCAATGGCAGAGATTTATAAGTGTAAAACTGCAGTACTGAACTGATTGGTTAACTCTCGTATGTTGGTCCTCTGATAGAGTCTAATCATATGGATACCTTCAAATTTCACACATGAAATTTCAAATGTTGTATTCCAATTCATTTCTCGACCGGGATTTTACCTTTTAGTAGGACTGGAAAGGCGTCCACACAATGTCGATTCCTTTATTAAGGGCTCCACCTCTAATGAGTTCGATAGAAACCTTGTTGTCCTCACTGTCTACCTTCTTCCGGTACATCTTAGGTACAGTAAGGGAGAGTGGTCAGTCTGGAGTGCCAAGTGTCAAGGAGCTTAATTTAAGCTTCCTGAAATTATGACGAACGGTACAGTTTATAGAGCTGAATTCGTGGTAATATACAGGATGTCTCAAGCCTTTTGCATCAAATTGAAACAAATCATAGTGTGGCCACAAACAATTATACTGATATAGGGAACATATGGTAGTTCACATTTATTGTGTTATGGACATACACAGCCTACACCCCATAGAACAACGTAGCTCACAGTAATTCTTCAAAGAGATTACCACCAGCCTCAAGGCATGTATTGCAATGGCACATGCTGTTCTGTCACTCCCTCACATAGATCCCAGGTGTCTTTTGTACACTGGGACAGGCAGCGTGTTATGAACAGTACACCCCCTAACCACCAAACAGTTACATTGTACACAACTTAGTCTACAGCACATGTTTCATGTGTCGATCACATTGGGACATTAACGTGTGCCTGAAACACACGATTATCCATGGTGTCACTTCCCATTGCGTCATACAGCTTTGTGATTTGTCCATGGTGAGGTGTATTACTGTGTACAGTGCATGATGCATAGTCAAGATAGATCGGTACTCTTCACAGGAGTTGGCAGATGTGCATTTAATGCATGATGTGGCAGGATGTAGTGCTAATGAAGCAGCACGAACGTACAGAGAATGCTTTCCCAACAGGCGTCATCCCAACTGGAAGAAATTTACCTCAATTGATACCAGCTTATGAGAGATGGTGACGTTCACAGCACAGACAACCTGCTAAGGTTCCCACCAACGACACGTCCGATCACCAGCTTTGAAGAGATTGCCTCTCAGCAATAAGCGCCATCAAAGTGCCCATGAAACACACTTCGAAGCATACAGTGTGGAGAGCACTGGTGGGACAGGTGCTTCAGCCCCTTTAGAAAGAACATGTGCAAGCACATCCAGCCCTATCAATTGATTTTCCCCTTGCAGTACTGTAGTGCTGCACTTCATACAATTTGTACTGTTCACGGGTGAGACCTCATTCACCGTGATTGTGTTTACAACAGCTGCAACAGACATATCTGGAGTGAGAACAAGCTCCACAAAACCCAAATCGGTGGCTACCAACAATGGTTCTGTATCAATATATGGGCGGGCATTGTAGATCACCTAATAGGGCCTTATTTGCTGCCTCCTCGTTTGACTGGTCCACATTACCTGATGTTCCGGCAAGGTGTGCTGCTACAGTTTGAGACTCTACGCCTTGTTGTCGGTGAAAGGATGTGTTTTCATAACTATGGTGCACCAGCCAACTCCGATGTTAACATCCACGAACACCTGAACAACACATCGTTCGATTTGAAGGGGAGGTCCTGTCTCGTGGCCAGTGCGATCACCAGATCTCATACCTCTGGAATTTTTCCTCTGGAGTTATGTAAAAATGTTGGTGTATGAAATCCCCACAGAAACAGATGAGGACCTTCTTGCTAGGATCCAAGTTGTCTGTCTCCTGGTGCAACACACCAGGCATCTTTGAACCAGTGAGGCAGGGACTTAATGCATCCATGGCATCGGCTCATGAAGAATGGCGGTCGTTACTTTAAACAGTTTATGTGAGCTACGTTGTTATGCTGTTAATGCTGTGTATGCCCATACCACAATAAATATGCATTTCCGACCATTGGCTTCCCATACCAGTATAATGAGTCCTGGAGCCATCACTTGTTTCAATTTGACCAGGAAGGTCTGAGGCACCCTATAGAACCGTTTGCTGAAGCGTCGTAGCAGCGTTATATATAAATACTTTGTGTACCATTGTCACTTCCCCTTTCCTGTTCCAGTCGCGAACAGTCCGCGAGAAGAACGATTATTGGTAAGCCTGTGTGTGGATTCGAATCTCTCTAATTTTATCTTCATGGATTTTTGCTAGATATAAGTTGGAGGAGGCAATATTTTTGTCGATTCGTCTAAGAACCTACCACGACGCTTTCCTTGTAAGTAAATGAAACTTTAACGAAACGCGCTACTCTTTTTTAAATCTTTTTTCCTCTATCGATTCAATCTCGTATGGATTCCATACTGAGAACCAATATTCAAGTATTGGTCAGACGTGGATTATGTAAGATATTTATCACAGGTATAGGGGTGTGGGAGGAAAAGTAGCTTTACTCAATATGCTCAGATAGCCAGACTATATTCATCCAGTATTTGAGAATCAGGATTCTTGCAGTTAATATCAGTCTGGCATCTGCCTTTCCTGCAGTTAGATGTACGTAATCGTTCTACTTTAAATGGCTCCATACGCATAGTCCTTGGTATTTTATAGAAGTAATCTCAAAATAATGGGTCTTTCTGTCTATGCATACGCAACACGTTACATTTTTTCTATGTTGAGGTTTAACTACCACTCCCTGCACCAAGTGTCGATCCTCTACATTACCTGCAATCCTCTTCAATTTTTTTGCGTTGCGACTTCTCAGTATACAACAGTATCATCTGAGAAAGGCCTCATAACTTACGATGTTGCCTGCTATCTATCTATCTATTGTGAAAAATAATGGATCTTTAACACTCCCTTGGGGTATGCCCGAAATCACTTACGTCTAAAGACGTGTCTACATTTAGAATGACATGCTATGTTCTATTTGGTAGAAACTCTTGAATACAATCACACAGCATGATATTTCGTACGCTCGTATTTTGTTCATTCGGCTGCAGTGCGGAACTGTATCGAACGACCTACGAAAGTCAAGGAACACGTCATATATATGTGGGCGCCGGAATCTTCCGCCAGAGAACGCTGGGTTTCACACTATCGTTATTTTGGGAACCCATGTTGGTTCCTACAGACGAGATTTGCGGTCTCCAGAAACGTCGTTGCAAACGAGCATAAAATATGACCGACGTCACATGAATATATACACTCCTGGAAATGGAAAAAAAAAACACATTGACACCGATGTGTCAGACCCACCATACTTGCTCCGGACACTGCGAGAGGGCTGTACAAGCAATGATCACACGCACGGCACAGCGGACACACCAGGAACCGCGGTGTTGGCCGTCGAATGGCGCTAGCTGCGCAGCATTTGTGCACCGCCGCCGTCAGTGTCAGCCAGTTTGCCGTGGCATACGGAGCTCCATCGCAGTCTTTAACACTGGTAGCATGCCGCGACAGCGTGGACGTGAACCGTATGTGCAGTTGACGGACTCTGAGCGAGGGCGTATAGTGGGCATGCGGGAGGCCGGGTAGACGTACCGCCGAATTGCTCAACACGTGGTGCGTGAGGTCTCCACAGTACATCGATGTTGTCGCCAGTGGTCGGCGGAAGGTGCACGTGCCCGTCGACCTGGGACCGGACTGCAGCGACGCAAGGATGCACGCAAAGACCGTAGAATCCTACGCAGTGCCGTAGGGGACCGCACCGCCACTTCCCAGCAAATTAGGGACACTGTTGCTCCTGGGGTATCGGCGAGGACCATTCGCAACCGTCTCCATGAAGCTGGGCTACGGTCCCGCACACCGTTAGGCCGTCTTCCGCTCACGCCACAACATCGTGCAGCCCGCCTCCAGTGGTGTCGCGACAGGCATGAATGGAGGGACGAATGGAGACGTGCCGTCGTCAGCGATGAGAGTCGCTTCTGCCTTGGTGCCAATGATGGTCGTATGCGTGTTTGGCGCCGTGCAGGTGAGCGCCACAATCAGGACTGCATATGACCGAGGCACACAGGGCCAACACCCGGCATCATGGTGTGGGGAGCGATCTCCTACACTGGCCGTACACCTCTGGTGATCGTCGAGGGGACACTGAATAGTGCACGGTACATCCAAACCGTCATCGAACCCATCGTTCTACCATTCCTAGACCGGCAAGGGAACTTGCTGTTCCAACAGGACAACGCACGTCCGCATGTATCCCGTGCCACCCAACGTGCTCTAGAAGGTGTAAGTTAACTACCCTGGCCAGCAAGATCTCCGGATCTGTCCCCCATTGAGCATGTTTGGGAGTGGATGAAGCGTCGTCTCACGCGGTCTGCACGTCCAGCACGAACGCTGGTCCAACTGAGGCGCCAGGTGGAAATGGCATGGCAAGCCGTTCCACAGGACTACATCCAGCATCTCTACGATCGTCTCCATGGGAGAATAGCGGCCTGCATTGCTGCGAAAGGTGGATATACACTATACTATGCCGACATTGTGCATGCTCTGTTGCCTGTGTCTATGTGCCTGTGTTTCTTTCAGTGTGATCATGTGATGTATCTGACCCCAGGAATGTGTCAATAAAGTTTCCCCTTCCTGGAACAATGAATTCACGGTGTTCTTATTTCAATTTCCAGGAGTGTATATTATAAAACTGTATGTATGTGTTGTATGTACATATGTTTGCATGTATGCTCCACGTCTCCTAAACCACTGGACCTATTTTAACCAAAAATAACCAGAATTGGTATGCATACCACTTACTTTATAGAATCAGTCTCTGTGTGTGATAAGAACCACATTGTTATCGAATATATTGGGGTGGTGTTGAAAAAGTAGCGTACCTCACGATGCACAGATAGCCAGACTATACTGACAGCGACATTGTGCAGACAGCTTTCTCATGTATCACAGATTGTACCACCAGAATTATGTAATTGTACAACTATATTTCAGGAGGTACGACGTCATAAATGCTGACTGAAAACTGCCGCATCATGCATGACGTTTAAATTTATTACATGTTTTCTACTAAGCCAGGTTGCAATCCATTTTGCAGGCAGTATTAACATATACCACTGGATGTACCTGCACGATCGTTGTACGACATAATTCAGGGTATGCGACCCCATAAACATTGAGCTGGGTGAAAACTGAAGTAAAGGGCGAATATCGATACATGCAGATGTGAAATATGTGAGAAACATTCCTATTGGGATAGAAGTGATACCTTGGGGAAAGAAGGAGGGAGGTGGAGATAGGCAGACAGAGGGAGAAGGAGGAGACAGACACAGATAGGGGGAAAGTAGGAGATGGGTGGAAGAGGGGGGTGGGCAGGGAAAGGAAAAGAAGAGGATAGACAGAGACAGAGGGAGGATGAGAGAAGTGGAGTGTGGGAAATGAGGAGATGGACAGGAAAAGGGAAGAGGAAGAGGAGGAAATGGACAGATAGGAAGAGAGAGAATAGCAGCGGAAAAGGAGAGGAGGAGATGGACAGAGAAATGTGGAAAAAGGAGATGGATGAAGACAGGGACAGGAAGAAAGGGACAAAAAGTGGTGTGTTGGAGGTAGTGGACAGATAGATGGGGTGGAGAAGATTTGGACAGGGAGAGGGGAAGGAGGAAATAGATAGAGAAAGGGAAAAGAAGGGGGTGGACAGAGAGACGATGAACAGTGGGAGGTTAAGGAGAAGATTATTAGGGAGAGAGGGAGGTGGTGACAGAGGGAGAAGGGGTAGGAGATGGAGGGAAAGACAGAGAGAAGGAAACAGAGGGGAGCAGGAGAATGCAGGACAGAGAGGAAGGAGTAGATGGACGGATGGGGACGAGCACATTGACAGAGAGGGAGGAATAACAGATAGACAGAGAGGCAGGACGAGATGGACAGGGAGTGGGGGATACAAAAGGTGGAGAAAATGTTCAGGGGTTGCGAATTCCGAAGTGACTAAACTGCTGAGGTCATCGGTTCTTAGACTTGCACACAACTTAAACTAACTTATGCTAAGAAAAACACACACACCCATGCCCGCAGGAGGACTCTAACCTCCGGCGGAAGCGGCTGCGCAATCCGTGACATGGTGCCTCTAACCGCGTGGCCACTCTGCGCGGCAAGAGGTGGAGAGAGAAAGTGGATGGAGAAGGACAAAGATCGGTAGAAGCTAGACAAGAGAGAAGGAAAGAGGAAGTGGGCTAAGATGTTAAGGAGGAGATGGACAGATGGGAAAGGAGCAAATGGACAGAGGGAGGGGCAGGACAGGGAGTCATGGGTGGAGGAAGTGGTCAGAGTGGTGAAGGAGGAGATGGAATGAAAAGGGGGAAACAGGAGATGGGCTATTAAGTGATTAGAGTAAATACGTACATGGGCAATGCTGGGTACTCAGCAAGTGTGTGTATACCCTGATGGAAAAAACATCGACGCACCAAACAACCGAGTTATGGAATTTCGGGAATATATTTGTCTGGGTAATTAAGGGATTAACATTGCAGGATCGCAGGTTAATGTAAGCGTGAGATAAGCCATTGCAAATGTTAAATGCTAGTACAATAACGACCGGTGTAACCGCCAGGATGTTGAATGCAAGCATGCAAACATACATTCTTTGTGTTGTACAGGTGCTGCACGTCAGTTTGTGGGATGGAGTTCCACGTCTGGGGTACTTGGTCAATACAGTGACAGTTAATGGTGTTTGTGCCTGACACTGTAGTTGTCGTCCAATGTTGTCCCAAATGTGCTCGTTTGGAGACAGATCTAGTGATCGAGCAGGCAAGACTACATGTCAGCACTCCATAGAGTATGTTGGGTTACAACAGCAGTATGTGGGCGAGCGTTATCGTATTGGAAACCAGCCAATAGAATGCTGCTCATGAATGGCAGCAAAACTGGTTGAATCATCAGACTGACATACAATTTTGCAATCACGGTGCGTAAGATAACTGCGAGAGTGCTCCTGCTGCCGTACGAAATCCTACTCCAGACCATAACTTCAGACGTAGGTCAAGTGTGTCTAGATTACAGGCAGATTGGGTGCAGTTCCTCAACTGACCTCCTCCTAACTATAGCTGGCACCAAGGCAGAACCGGCTTTCATAGAAAACCCAGACCTTCACCCAACCCTCCAGTGAACTCTATGTCACAGAAGTCGCTGATGGTTTGGGTTCAGTGGAATGCACGCTACAGAGCTTGTGCCTCAGAGCTGTCCTTGAAGTAATCGATTTGTAACAGTTCGTTGTGTCACTGTGGTGCCAACTGCTGCTCAAATTGCTGCTGCAGATGCACGATTCGCCAGAGCCATACGACGAACACAATAGCCTTCCCCTCGGTAGTGTTACGTGGCTGTGCGGAGTCCGGTCTTTTTGCGACTGTACATTCTCATAACAACCGCTAACAGCTAACTTGTACAGTGGCTAAATTGCTCCAGGTCTTTCAGTAATATCGGAGAAGGGACATCCAACTTCTATGAGGTAATGGTGTCTTTGTCCCCTTAACATTCGCGTACCTATACTCTTCGGTGCACTGGCTAACACCAATGGCTGTGGGGAGGGTCAGCAACAGAGCCCACAGCCATTACTCTTTTCCTCTACAGGAAAAACCGTATCAGTTAATATTTCCATAACGTTGTTAGATTACAAATTTAAAATGTTGATATTATTGGGCAAGAATTTTTTGTAAAAGAATCATTTGAATGAAGTTTAAATTATAAATAACGATTTTACATTTATTTATAATTTCGCAATTATGATGATCGCTCTAAACTCACACACCGAACATTTCACGGTACGAACTAATTCTTCTTTCTTTGTGTGTGCAGAATAAATACACTTCTTGCAAGAAGTGCAAGCTTTCATGTACTTATTGTCTCTGTTCCTGGCTCGCTAGTAACAGCGCTCTTCTTCGGCAGATTGTGCACAGTTGTACGTGTTACTTTCCCTTGCGGCTATCTAATGATGTTTCCTCTGCTTAGAGCACCTCGATGTTTATTACACTCATACCGAAAAGTTAATAATGGTGTTATGTATTCTCAGCGAAGATCTACAGCATTATGAAGGCGTCTTTTCACGTTTAGTTCGCAATGTTCTCGAGCCAGATCTTTCTCTACTGCTTTCTTTCTCTTTGGATGGTTTCATATTCCTTGTGTGTATGTTGAAATATACGAATTGTGTGTTACAATGAAACTTCCTGGCAGATTAAAACTGTGTGCCCGACCGAGACTCGAACTCGGGACCTTTGCCTTTCGCTGGCAAGTGCTCCACCATCTGAGCAACCGAAGCACGACTCACGTCCGGTACTCACAGCTTTACTTCTGCCAGTACATCGTCTCCTACCTTCCAAATGTCTGCCATGTTAAAAAATCCCACCACTGGGCATCGCCGCGTTGCTCGACTGTAGCTGTACATTACCACACACTTATCGAGTGTATCCACTCCAGACTGTACAGCTGCAGAACAGGGTAATTTCTGACTTCTCTTCCGTGACATGCCGTGATGTTGGGTTGACAACACTGTAACAGCCTTTCCTTTCTTATGCATGTAGCCGACTAAAGTGGCATCATCAGCAAAGACAAACCGAACTGATCCTGTGTAGATCTTTTTAGAGAAACAGGACGGAGTTCTGTAGGTATAACGCTTTTGTCACTTCGAATAGCCCCAACTGTATTTATTTTCTCTCCCAAAAGATCAGAAGCTAGTGGAACGTATGCCGTATTTTCCTGGTTTTGTCGGAATATATAGCCTGGATGGGCATCGCCCATGGAAGGACACTTCATCCACCATAACTGACTCACCAGGATTACAAGATTTAGGAAACTTACTGTAATGTTCCATATATCCCTGATAATAGCAAATTTGTCGATCATCATCAAAACGCAGGAACTATCATAAGAGCCTAAGACTATGCTCCGAAAATGAAGCTCTTTTTTTTTTACTAAGTGTATCATGGAAACTTCCCTTGCTTTGTCTATGGACTCCACAGTTCAAACAAATTCCAACTGCTGACAATTTCTTCCTTTTCAAAAGCTTTGGAATTTTTCAGGAAAGTGTCTTCACATGATTTCCAAAGAATGCCTAAAGTTTGGTTGATATACATCACAATATTATTCTAAGATGTTATCATCAAAGCACACGACAAAAACTTTACTTTTAAAAGGTTTTGTCCCGCGCTTAGTTCCTTTAGAAGCTCTCATTATGTCAGCCGCAGCCCTCCGCCTTTGATTTACATAAGGCTCTGTCTTCCATATCATACCTGCCACAATCACTATTTCTCTAACAAGGTGATCAAATTATGCCTCCGTCTTGGGTCACCTTGTTGTTGCTTGAATGTCTAAAAGACACTGAGAACAGAACCAGAGGCTAATACGCTACCAACTCATACAACAAGGCAGACATACTAATATGCTCAATGATATATATAAACATTAATAAATATAAATACTTACACTATTCATTTTTATCCGACTCGCTGCTGTCAGAAACTACTGGATCTGGAAGTTCGACGACTACATCTTCAGTTTCACTGCTTGAAAGTTCTCATAGTACCCCACTAAATTCACTGAGTTCTCAATCAAATTTCTTATTTCGTCTCCGGTCAGTTCCATGTCTATACAGTCTATCAATGTGCCACGGAAATATAAGCTCCCACTCGCCCACTGTTTACCGGTTGACCGTTGCGCTGGTACACATCCGGTCGTAACAATCGCTATTACTCGACAACGAATGAAAATCAAAAGTATTTTATTATCAGTTGTAACAATAATTGTTACAATAAATGTCAAGTATGTATTAAATAAAATACTCAGTGCAGTGGGAGTTTTAGCCAAAAAATTCGTTGGGGTCACTGAACCCCACCCCCACCATCTCCCAATGGAAGGCATTCTTGACTAACAACTCACCACGTTCAGTCTCAAAGGTGACTAATGTTCACAACCGTTACATTTAAAGCAAATCTGAATTGCATCCTCATAGCGGCGCTGCTAACGCAACTCTTATGCGACTCTCGTGAAATTTGAATAGACATCTTTCAGATGTAGAAACAGTATCAACTTTCGTTTACGTGACAAATCCTTCTTAGTGCTGCGATTATTTTTCAATCACTGTATATATAAACGTATGTATTTATGAATTGTATGTATGTGCTGTATGTTCCACATCTCATCCTAAATCACTTGACCGATTTCAGCCAGATTTGGCACACATATCATTCACTGTCCGCAAAGCATCACTTTGGGTGTCAGAACCACCCAACTATCAAAGGAATGGAGTTAGGAGCGAAGGAACCGTCTAGCTCAAGACGCGAGAATATTTATAATTTAGTTATACAGAATTTGAGAATGAGAGCGCTTAGAGACGTAGAACAAACCTTACACATAGTTTCAAATCTTTATCTCGCTAATGACCCCCACAAAATGTTGAAACGAATAAAGTTTGTCGCCTACATTCTCGCTGTCCATGTAGTAAACTGCCACATGAAACCAAGTTTTAATTACTTCCTTACTACTATTTGTATTCGTGACATTTTGCAGACAGGATTCAGATAGACCATTGAGTGTATCAAAAATATTAGTAGTTTTACGACACTTAGTACAGAAGGTACATCGCAAACACTGAACACGTAAAAACTACCGCATCATACTACTGTATTTCGAACACATTTCGCAGACGGTATTCACATATGCCGCTGAATGTACCTAGAAAAATATATCATTCTATAACAAATAGTTCAGTAGATATGACGTCATTAACGCTAAGATGCACGAGAAAGTACCACATCATGCGTGACGTGTTAATTTATTATTTCTTTACTACTGATTCTATTCAGAACGTATACTCCAAACAGTAGGCACATATATCACTGGATGTACTTACAAAATTAGAGCACTGCACAACACACAATTCAGGAGGTACGACGATATAAACCTTAAGCTGCGTGAAAATGAAACTAAAGGGCGAAGATTTGCTAGACAGAGGTGAGACATGTATACAAATACCCGAAAAGTGTGTTAAATATGTGCGAAATCTGTTGAAAGTGCGTATGGGAGCGAAGTCACAGACAAAAACCTTATTCTAAACATCTGGAACGATTTGAATCAAATTGGGTACATATACTTACGACCGGGAAATAAATACTGTACGGGTAAGAACCATTAGCCTCCTATTGGTGTGAGTGTGATAACATGGGAGAGAAGAAAGGACGAGGAAATGGAGAGACAGCGAGGGGGAAGCTGGTGACAGGCACAGGTGGGAATAATCTGAAATGGGCAGAGACAATGGGACGAAGATACAGGCAGAGAGATGGGGGTGGGGGGGGAGGGGGAAGAGGAGCAGATTCCACGAAGGGGAAGGAGCAGAGGAAGAGAAGGACAGAGAGAGCGGCAGGCGGCAGGAGCAGATGGACAGAGAGAATGGAGGGTGGAGGAGGAGGGCCAGAGAGAGGCAGTGGTGGAGATGGACAGAGACTGTCCATCTCTTGACACTGTCCATGCCTCCTCCTTCCTTTCTCTATCTTCCCATCTCCCACTCTCTGTCCAATTCACCTCCTCTCTGCCCATGTCTCCTCCCCCCTCTATCTCTGTCCATCTCCTCCTTCCCTATCATTATTCATACATGACATCCTTTTCCCTTCTCTCTCCTACGTAGCACCCCCACCGTAACAAGAATCTGCTGGTTTTTACGCTCACAGCATTCTTTTCTTGATAGTAAGTAATATATGTATTAAATTTGTTTGAAATCTACCCAGGAGTTTAGGAGGAGCATTGTCTGCTTACGCATATGTCACATATAATTCACATACACGGTTTGTGTAGGTTTTCACCGAGAAAAACTTTCGTAAAGGTTTGTAACTATATGTAAAATTTTCTGTAAGTCACTAAGTGGTCTGATTCTCAAATTTTTGTAGTTATTGTCAAGAGCGAAACGCATATAGTCATATAGTTTCTTTGTTATGTGAATATTGTTAGCTTCTATATTCAGAAGTATTGCATAAACCATTGTGCTGTATTCATTTCACATGGTAACTTAAGCGCTTTTAACAGTCAATTTCGAATTACAGCACACGCATTGTTTTGTTTCTGATCTCAACGTATTTCTACTAAGTGAATGAATAACACAGTCATGAAAAGGGAATCGAGTTAACTGGGAAATGAGATTCCGTTGTCCAGGAATGTGGCGGTATAAACAGTGCTGTGTGACCTGAACTCAGTGCTGCGATTGTAGTAATATTGAATTTCACCGCACTGGAGAGCTTTTGTCTCAACAGAAAAAGAACTGTTCAGTGCAATATATATCCAGAAACGTCTTCAAATATCCTTTGAAAATGTACCTCCTTCGTAGAATGCTTTAGCACGTGCTGGTTAGTACAAAAATACCGTTAGGCATTCCAAAAAATGTTATGTCAGCGGCACTACTAATCTTGTGTTATTTAAAACAATGACAGGAACTACTCGGAAATGAACTGTAGTTACTTCGTTGTTCGAGGACATGAGTTAGCGTGTGTTCGATTTGTTATTTTTTATGTTAAAAGTTTGCACGGAATTTTCGTTTTCTCATCGCACCCATAACGCCTTTTTTTTAAAGCATTTTTTTAAATGACAGTGTATGTCAACTGTCTACAAGCTCTAATTTTATCGGAAATGGCAGTTTATTTTAGGAGATACATATTTAGGGGTACAACCTCGTGAACAATTGAAGGGCTTAGTGGGATAAGGGAACATTTCCCAGTTACGTGAAAATTGAAGTGGGTGCGTAATACGTCAGCTGCGTTTACCTGGCATCGTTTACTGAATTATCAGTGTGTGACAGCTCCCTGTGAATACTAACAGATAACAGGCCTTACAAAGCAGTCTCAAACTTCTTAGTAGAATGAGAAGGTATCCCGCATCTCTCTGAAACTTGGGTGCCGACTGGCTGACTGACTACTCAGCCAACCATTGTGTGAGCAGGTTTATAACTTGTGCTTATGACTGACAAAAAAGTGGACATGTGGAAGAGACATAGCGAATAAACGAGGAAAATAAAACGAGGAACTTTTCTCCTTTCTTCATTTTTTATGGGGTGGGGGGATTGTCTGTGAGAAGTAGTTTCTTAAAGGTTTGAAATTTTCTGTAGAGTTCGTTGCAAGTCACTAAGCGCTCTGATTCTCAAATACTGGATCAATGAAGTCTGGGTATTCACGGGTCGTGGGATTTACGTTTTCTCTTCTACCTCCACCCCTTTGATAGGTAGGTATTCTTACCCTCACAACGATTATTTTGAGGCAGAAAGTGATTTGTGTACCAAGTTTGTTAGAAATCGGTCCAGTGGTTTAGGAGCAAGTTTGAAACGTACACACCGATGTACATACATAATCAATTTTGATTCCACTAGAAATGCACTGAGGATGGCTATTTATAGCTGAAATCTAGATTTTCAAGCATAATAAAAACTAATGAGATTGCGACTGACTGCCGAGTGCCTCTTCTTCCATATACGTACATACTTGCATCCATTTTTGTAATATGTGTGGGTTTTAAATCGGGATATATTTTTCCTATGATCCGATTTTACTGAAATACGGCTTATATGTTGCCTCGAGATATGATCAAGTTACCTATGAAAACCCATGAGAATTCATCTAATAGTTTTTGAGATTAGCGTGTTCAAGCAACACACACACGATGGTTTTAGATAAAAATTTAAATCAAATTATATTTCTTTTGTGATCCAGTTTGCCAGCCGTGGTGGCCGAGCGGTTCTAGGCGCTACGGTCTGGAACCGCGCGACCGCTACGGCCACAGGTTCAAATCCTGCCTCGGGCATGGATGTGTGTGATGTCCTTAGGTTAGTTAGGTTTAAGTACTTCTAAGTTCTAGGGGACTGATGACTTCAGAAGTCCCTTAGTGCTCAGAGCCATTTGAACCATTTGATCCTATTTTGATGAAATAAGCATAATACGTCATCTCAAGCTACACTCAAATAATCTGCAAAAACTCAGTGAACATACGTCTAGTAGGTTTGGACGCTAGCGTATTCAAATAGAGATACAGACAGACGCATTATTCATACTTTTATTATTTGTAACAATATCATTTTCTGGTAGAAAATACTGTTTTTAATACTTTTGCGTTTTCTTCGCAAATGTATAGACTTATGTGCAGTAATTACTAATATTTTCTTTATGTCCATAATAGACAGCCAGGATGTACTTCTATGCTGCAGTAAGACTCTCCAACTGCCTAATCAAGAGCAGGTCTTGCGCAGTGAACAAGAAAGATATAGCAGCAAGGTTAAATTCAATACAGAACAGTATGACTGTCAGATGCAGGTTACTGAAAACTGGTCAAAGGAGTTTACGGTCAGACGTGGTTTTACAAGCGCCAATGAACGCATATGAATCGTAGGGGGACATAAAAAATCTACTGAAGGTGCCTGAGAGTTAGGTGAAATACATTTTGCAAAAACCACAATAAAATTTCAGCTGCAGAAGATGAGTTGGTTGGTTGGTTTGTGGAATTGAAGGGACCAGGCCACTAGGGCCATCGGTCCCTTTTTCATGAGCTTGAAACCCCCACAAGGAATAAAAACAAACAATAGTGATGACAAGAGACGACATAGGACAAGAAAGACAGAGACCAGAAAAGAGGAATTAAATATCACACCGAGTGTGACTGGTTGGTCAACCATAGTAAAGAAAAGGTAAAGCCAACCACCAAGAAACGCACTAAAAACCCCAGTCTAAAATCGTAGGCCAAAGGCCAGACTCAATACAAAAAATGGACAAACACTTAGATCAAGCGATAAAAACCCCTGCATGAATAAAACTCAAAACTAAATCTGCCATCGCAACGTCATCTGATAAAAGTGCAGGAAGCGTATCAGGCAGCGGAAACGTCTGCCTGAGTGGAGTTAAAAGTGGGCAGTCCGACAAGTTGTGGACCACTGTCAAAGCTGATCCGCAGCGACATAAAGGGGAGTCCTCACGACACAATAAATAGCTGTGTGTTATCCAGGTGTGGCCAATGCGGAGCCGGCAGAGGGCAATAGAATCCTTGCAAGAGACCCACAATGAGGAGCGCCACGCAGCGGTAGCCTCCTTGATGGCCCGAAGTTTGTTGGATGAAGGAAGGGTGCGCCATTCTCCACCTCAGGTGCGAAGTACCTTCTGCTGTAAAACTGCACTGAGGTCACTCTCCGAAAGGCCAATCTCCAAGGCTGGTGCACCGACAGCCTGTTTGGCTACCATGTCAACACGTTCATTTCCCGGGATGCCTACATGACCCAGGGTCCACACAAAGACCACAGAGTAGTCACAATTGACAAGGAAGTATTGAGGGACTCCTGGATAGACATCACCAGACAAGAGCGAGGGATACACTGGTCGATAGCTTGTAAACCTCTCAGGGAGTCTTACAGGTAACGAAGGACTCGCCTGAGCAGGAGTGGATATACTCTAGGGGACGAGAGATGGCGACCTGCTCGGCAATGAAAACACTGCAGCATGGCGGCATTGAGTGTTGTTCATAACGA
The DNA here is from genome assembly GCF_023897955.1 of Schistocerca gregaria. Taxonomy (NCBI): domain Eukaryota; kingdom Metazoa; phylum Arthropoda; class Insecta; order Orthoptera; family Acrididae; genus Schistocerca; species Schistocerca gregaria. The sequence goes on from NC_064931.1 coordinate 845,119,709, forward strand.
TCCCCTAGAGTAAGAGCATAACCGACACTACCAGCAACCATCAAACCGTCAGTATTGACAACGTCAGAGCCTTGAAACGCGGCAAGGATTGAAAGAAATCGGCAGTGGAGGGCCTCAGGATGGACTGAGTCCTTCGGGCCCTGTGCCAAATCGAGCCGAAGGCATAGGTGGGGCACACTCCACGGGAGTATACACAGAGGGGCCCGGTAAAAGAGGTGGAAGATGGACAACCTCAAGCCCAGAGAGAAGAGCTCTGACGCGAACCACGATCGTTCACGCTGGCCGGGGCCACTATTCCGGAAGATGGACGACCAACTGAGGGAACAGGAGATGATAACTGGAATGCTCGGGAAAGCTACAAACGCATATAGCATAAGCTGCCAGTAATCGTAGATGCCGGAACCGCGATGGAGGGACACCTGCCTCCACAAGTATGCTGTTGACAGCGCTTGCCCGGAAAGCTCCAGTGGCGTGGAGGATCCCGCTGTGAATGATGGGGTCCAGCAACCGTAATGTGGAAGGAGATGCTGAACCATAAGCCAGGTTCCCACAATCCAGACAGGACTGAATTAACGCCTGGTACTGCTGTCAAAGGGTAGATCGATCGGCACCTCAGCTGGTGTGACTCAAGCAACGAAGAACGTTAAGATGCCACCGGCATGTTTCTTTAAGCTGCCGAATATGAGGCAGCCAAGTCAGCCGAGTATCGAAAACCAATCCCAAAAACCGATTCGTCTCTACCACAGCAAGAGGTTCGCCGTCAAGACAAAGCCATGGTTCAGGGTGAACACTGCGTCGCCGGCAGAAATGCATGACACAGGTCTTGGGAGCCGATAACTGGAAGCCATGCGCTACAGCCCAAAACTGCGCCTTTTGGCTAGCGCCCTGCAGCTGCTGTTCAGCAGTTGCAATGCCAGTGCAGCTATAGTATCAGCAGAAGTCGTCAGCAGACAAGGAAAATGAGACAGACGTTCCGGCAGCGAGCCAATTAACTGCAATCAAAAAGAGGCAGAAACATAAGACAGATCCTTGCAATACCCCATTCTCATGAACTCGGGAGGAACTATTGGAGGCCACAACTTGCACACGGAAGGAATGAAGCGACAGAAAATTTTGTATGAAAATCGGGAGCAGACACCAAAGACCCCAACCATGAAGGCTAGAGAGGATGTGATGTTGCCATGTCATATCATATACCGTCCGCGTGTCAAAAAAGACGCCGACCACATGCTGACAGCAGGCAAAGGCTGTATGGATGGCAGACTCCAGGCACACCAGATCATCAGCAGCAGAGCCGCCCTTACGGAATCCACCCTGAGATGGAGCCAGAAGGCCCCAAGACTCAAGTAGCCAACTCAACCTCTGGCTCACCATGCATTCGAGCAACTTGCAATGAACGTTGGTGAGGCTAATGGGGCAGTAACTGTCCACCTCAAGTGGGTTCTTGCCAGGTTTCAACACGGGGATTACGATGCTTTCCCGTCACTGCGACAGGAACTCACCCTCAACTCATATATGGTTGAGGAGGTCTAGGAGGCGTCGCTGGCAGTCCACCAAGAGGTGTTTCACCATCTGACAGTGGATGTGATCTGGCCCAGGAGCCTTATGAAGGCAAGTGGCTAGGGCACTTTGGAATTCCCACTCACAGGAACAGAGCATTGTATGATTCAGGGTGGCATGTGTGAAATGAAAGGCTCCGAGGTTCCAACCGCTCTTTCAGGGAGCGGAGGGCCAGTGGGTAGTTCGCAGAAGCGGAACTGAGCAAAATGCTCTGCTAGGCAGTTTGCCATTGTGTTGGCGTCAGTACAGACTGCTCCATTCAGTGAAGGCGCAGGTACGCGGACAGGGGTCTGAGAGCTATAGGAGTCGCCTAATCTTGGCCCAAACCTGCGATGGAGAGGTACAGAGGTCAATGGTGGAGACATACCTTTCCCTGCACTCCTGCTTGCATTGGCGAATGAGGCGGCGGGCTCGCGCATGGAGCCGTTTCAAGGCAATGAGTTGTTCCAATGAGGGATGCCGATTGTGATGTTGCAGTGCCCACCTGCGATCTTTAATCGCCTCAGCGATCTTGGGCGACCACTAAGGTACAGTCCTCTGCCGAGGGGACCCATAAGAACAGGGAATGGCAGATTCTGTGGCAGTAATGATGCCGGTGGTGACCGAGTGGACCACTACATCAATGGCGTCATTGGAAAGAGGCTCAATAGTGGCAATGGAGGTGAACAAGTACCAGTCAGCCTTCTTCATAGCCCATCTGCAGGGGCTCCCAGAAGAGTGACGCTGTGGCAGTGACAGAAAGATCGGAAAGTGGTCACTACCGCACAAGTCGTCAGGCACACTCCATTGGAAAGATGATAATAGGCTAGCGCTGCAGATCGAAAGGTCGATGGATGAGTACGTGCCATGTGCCACACTGAAATGTGTGAAGGCGCCATTATTTAAAAGAGAAAGGTCGAGTTGTACCAATACTTGCTCGACTATGCTGCCTCAGCCTGTTGCCAATGATCCACCCCACAGAGGATTATGGGCATTGAAGTCACCCAGTAACAGAAAAGGTGGCGGCAACTGGGCTGTCAGCGCACCCAGGACATGCTGTGGACATCACCATCCGGTGGAATATAGATACTGCAGACAGGAACAGCCTGAGGCATCCATACCCGAAGAGTGACAGCCTCTAGAGGTGTTTCTAGAGGAACAGACTCGCTGTAAAGGGAGTGTAGGACGCAGATGCAGACGCCACCAGATAACCTCTCATAAGCTTCCAGGTTCCTATAATAACCCCGATAGCCATGGAGGGCAGGGGTTTGCATCGCCGGAAACCAAGTTCCCTGAAGAACAATTTGGAGGAAAGGGTGAAAGCTGAGAAGTTGTTAGAGCTCAGCAAGATGGTGGAAAAAATTACTGCAGTTCGACTGGAGGATGACGTTGTCCATGGCCGAGAAAGGCGTGAAGGGACCAAGGAGGCAGATTACGTGCTGCCACCGATTGAGCACCCCTACAAGTGACATCCATTGTGTCTGGTAGTCAGGCGAGATCTAGGTCCTCAGCAGACACCAGAATCTCTACCTCACCTTCAGTCGCAGAGCTTGTAGGTTGCAGTGAGGTGGGTGCCACTGCAAGTTCCTTCATCTTAGAGGTCTTCTTCTTGGACTTTTCTCGCTGCTCCGTGGGTTTCACTGGCTGGGAGGGATTCACCAAGCCCTGTGACCTGCTGCTTGTGGGCACTTATGCCACTGATGGGCGTCATCATTCACGTTTGGGGAAACCTGGGAAGGGAGGGACCCAAGGGACCCCTTGCGAGCGAGAGGAGCTGAAGAGGTTGGATGCTTCTCTGACTTAGAAGTGGGGAAGGACGTCCCTGATGGGTTGGGGGTGTTGCTCCCAAAGTAGGTGGCGCAGGAGCAACAAGGCAGCAAGAGGGCATGTGGAGTTGTAAGGCTCAGTGAGCCGAAAGGAATTTTCTGAACTGATGGGGCTATCATGGTTGTCGTAGCGGCGGCATATGAGGAAGTCATTCGCACAGGATGGAGTCGTTTATATTTCCTCTTAGCCTCAGTATAGGTCAGTCGGTCCAGGGTCTTATATTCCATGATTTTCCGCTCTTTCTGTATGATCCTGCAGTCTGGCAAGCAAGGTGAATGATTCTCTCCAAATTGACATAGATGGGAGGTGGGGCACATGGAGTATTGGGATGTGATGAGCGTCTGCAATCTCGACATGTGAGGCTGGACGTACAGCGGGAAGACATATGGCCAAACTTCTAGCAATTACAGCACAGCATCAGGGGAGAGATATAGGGCTTTACATCGCAGCGGTAGACCATCACCTTGACTTTCTCTGGTAATGTATCACCCTTGAAGGCCAAGGTGAAGGAACCAATAGCAATCTGATTATGCTTCAGACCCTGATGAAAGCGCCAGACGAAATGAACACCTTGATGCTCTAAACTGACGCGCAGCTCGTCATCAGACTTCGAAAGAAGTTCCCTATGGAAAGGAATACCCTGGCCATATTTAAACTCTTATGGGGTGTGATGGTAACTGAAACATTCCCCAACTCGTCACAAGCAAATAACATTCCTGACTGGTCTGAGGATGCCGTTTTTATCAGTACTGACCCAGAGTGCATTTTGGACAAGCCCTCCATCTCCCCAAACTTATCCTTTAAATGTTCTACGTAGAAGTGATGCTTTGTTGACATGAAAGACTCCCCATCAGTTCTCGTACAAACTAGGAACCGGGGTGAATAAGTGTCACTGCCATCCTGAGCCTTTCGCTCCACCCACGGTGTGGTCAGGGAGGGGAACGATTTGGAAACTTATTTCTGAGCGTTGAATTGAGCCCGAGAATGCTTAGAGACTGCTGGCGGCTGGCCACTAGCAAGATAGGTCGTTCCACGCTTCATTGACGGTCATCCACCCTGATGTCATCGACTCTGACTAAGGGTCCTCCCCATGGGCGCCACCCAGCCTTAGCAAGGGCCTCCTGGCAGGATGGCCACTGCTGGGAGTCCTGATGCCCCAGGGAGATAAGCATCTACTCCTTGGCATATGTGGGGAGTTAACGGCGCAGGTATCAGCAGAACCATCCCTGTGTTTTCAGGGGGCTACAACCAATAGTGTACATGGTGGCCCCACCATGACGGACTGACTATTGTGCTGTATATTAGGTGCAACGAAGTCGATGGTTGTCGTCTTCGCAAAAACCCACACTGCACAGTGCATGGTGAAAGTCGCGCCCAGCAATGTATCCTCACCCAAGAGATGGAGAACGAGCAGGACAGCAATACCACAATGAGAGAGCTGGCTAAAGGTCTCAATGCACGATGGACACAATGCACCATGTAAGACGCCCTTACCCAATTGGCTCGCTCTTCGGAAGCATTTGGAAATATGGAGGTCAAACCCGAGAGTGGACCATCACGTACAGTCCGAAGAGTCTGAGACTCCTTTCAGTCACCTCTTGCGACAGGCAGGAATACTGCGGGCCTATTCTAACCCACGAACTTGCAGGGGGAGGGGGTGGGGGGCAGAAAATGAATAAAAGTTACTCTTATGTGCAAGGTAAACAGCATTTTTATAAATGTCTTGACGATGATTCTGATTATCATCGTGTCTGCACCCATCCCAACTACGGTGTATCGATGAAAAATACCCAAATTCGTTCGATGGTGTTTAAACTAAACTACTGTTGATTAGTGCTAAGTGACAATGGATAAACTGTTATGTGCCCAACAGGGGACGTCAAAGAGCAAACTCTTTGCAGCCATTGTTAGACCCAAGGAAGTAGGGAGTCGGTTTTGTACAGTTCTCCAACACTGGTAAACCATAATACAGTCTTGGAGAACCTATTGACGTATATGATGACTCTGTACTCTGATGAGCCAAAGATGTTTCATTAAGAGAATGTACAGTGCCACACTGGTGTAGGTGTCTACAGATGGCAGGAAGGATAGAATCAAACTTTAGAGTACTTCCATGTCCCCCAGTTTCCTTTAAAGTATTAGGGTCAAATTAGTAAATGAAACTATATTATTGTTTATTTTGTTTCTTTGTGCCTGTCGCAGACCTAAGGAGACCAGAGTAGTGGGGCAATCTATGTGTCAGGTCAGACTGCATTGTTGCCAAATTTATTCAAGATGCGGCAGTGACGTCATCCAAGATGGCAGCATGTAGACTTGGCAACAGCACATGATGTCATCCAAGATGGCGGCTTTTGGCAGGAAAATAGGCCAAATGTGCTATGTCTACTAACCTAACCTCCAGAAAAAATGGCGGGAAGTTTGAATTTTAGTGGCAAAAGAGACCAATTGTGCTATGTCCACTAACCCAATCCTTTAGAAGAAAAAATGGCGGGAAGTTTGAATTCCAGCTGGATAATACATGCAAAACCGTACTTGTCTTTATTATTATTCATTATTATTGATTATAATTTATTAACATTCATTATCATTTATTATTAATTAAATATGTCAATTGGACTACATCCACTAAGCTAACCTCAAGAAAAAATGGCGGGAATTTTGAATTTTGGCCGGAAAAATAGACCAATTGGGCTACATCCACTAACCTAATTGACCAGAAGGAAAAATGGCGGCAAGTTTGTATTACAGTAGGATATTGGCGTGCTTACCTTTATTATTGTTATTTATTATCATTTATGTTAATTTATTATCATTTATTTTTATTTAAGTTCATTTATTATTAGTTAATTTCATTTATTATTATTTATGTTCATTTATTATCGTTTATGATTATTTATGTTCATTTATTATTATTTATTATTATTATTCGCCTACGTCCACTAACATAGAAAATCGCGCCCAGTTCAATCATTTATTATTATTTATTCAAAACGACTGATTTTGGCGGGAAGGAAGCCATTTCCCTTACAACCATAACAAAAAATCGATCACCAGTTCAAATTCCAACATAATAATGAGTCACACATACCAAATAGTTCACTTCATCCTATGAAGTTTTTATTTGTTTCGCGGTCAGTTATTGCTTCGCTCGTAAGCTACGAAAATTGCATCAAATAATAATAATAAACTGCACTTCCACTAATCTAAGTCACCTCCTGTCAATTCGTGGCGAAAAAGGACTGAAGTCTTTATTTCAAACAGTACGGTCATCACTTCTTCTCCAACAGACTTAGTACACATCTTCGAGATCCCAGCAGCATCCACCGTGCTCCCTACGAGGTCCGGAGTCCAACTGTGTGTTAGTTCGTATCTCATCCACCTGAGGACGTCGCCGTGACGTCATTTAAGATGGCCACGTCCGCCAAGTTTGAATTTTCGCAGTTACTTATGCTTCCGCTGCTAAATTATTCAAATCTCGTCACTTGTACTACGCTAAGTCACAAGGTGGGAAAATGACTCCCTATTTCAGGCATTACAGTCATGCAGGTGTGTGCCAACTGACTTCTCGATGCTCACGCAGCGAGCTCCAGAGCGCAGCTGACGTACGCGCGTCCGGCTGAGCCAGCTCAATCGACAGCTCCCTGGCCGGCTGACGTCAAGCGACCAGCGGCGCCCGCACAGCCCCCGGCCAGCGCGCCAGGCGAGCGGTGCCTCAGAATCCAACCACAAACGGTCTGCCGCGCTTGCCTCAAGAGTCCTGCTACGTAAACATCTTTTCGCGCCCGCGAGCTCTTAACGGCGCTTAACGCTGGACAGGATGGAACCTGTCGATCACGTGCTGGACGAAGGACACGTTCCACCCCAACAGGTTCGAACCTGCCGATACCTACTTCACACAACCGCCCAAGATGTTTGGAAAGTTCTATCACGTGACACGCTAAAAGCTATATCAGTCCTAAACTTCGCAAATTCCCAGCACCGACGGACAGGAACCAACACGCTTGCTTCATCCAAACCACCCTCACGCCACATACCGCGCCACCAGCACTTGTGATGGAGCACAAAGGACGCTCTCATCCCCATAAACTTTGCAATTCCAGACCGATAGATTGGAACCGACACGCTCGAACTGGAATATTTTTTCTACCGAGTTGGAAACTTCCTTGGTGTCACAACGTGCGATCGACCAGACTTCGAGCATAGAATAGTTGTCCGGACGTAACCCGTACCTGGTCCACCTGCGATCCCTCTCGCGGATGCTACGTGTGGTGGTTCCGCCCCTCCCCCCCCCCCCCCCCCCCCCGGACATAGCTCCGGATAGTACACAGCACATCCACACTCGAACGCTAACTCGGGTATTGTTTGATGCGGATCTGCATTCGAGTACAGCGTACTGAGCAGTCATCTATCAACGTTCGCAATGATACTTGCAAACTAGAGGAAGTATGGTTTAGCTATGATACTGTAATTAGGAAAACATGCTGTCACGTGATTGGCCAGTGTGCTTTATTACGAGAACAAGGTGCGCGTCGGAATATTGTTATCATTGGTTTGTGTTTAAGTATCTAATATTAAATGCCCTATCCTCAATGGGAGGGGTGTGTATGTCGGTAAAATTATTTGCTTATTTGACTACATGTATGCGTAATTTAGTACGTATAATTGTTCACCGAATATGACTATCTGTTGAAAAAGGAATTATTATGTTCTATTGAGCTGGATTGTATGTGGCGGCTAAATGCTTGTACAAAATGATTATAACAGGATGGGTGGCACATAGGTAGAACAAGTTCTGTGAGAGCGTGTGTTGAAGGAGTGAGCGAGTGGGTGACACGACTCATCTACGACTGTATCATTAGGACATGTAAATAAATGTCGGATAATCTAAATTGAGGTCTTTTTTTTCTTTTTAATCATATGTATGACTTCAGCTTGGAGTTATTTTTCTCTGTTTGTTCTAAATGCATACTCATCTATGCTTAGAAAAGGAGAATGCTTTTTTATTATTAAGTGTGTTTTGACAGGAGTAAATAGGCTTTTATATATGAAAGTATTTAAGATTTGTGAGTGGTATCTGTCAGCGCAGCGTGAATGACGACGGGTTCACTGGCTGGGGCAGACACTGTTTACATGTCGAGTTGGAGATGCAGGGGAGGATAGCGATCTGCGCTATCCAGGAATCCATTTGTGCACTGTATGTCGTTAGACAATAGCTGGAGAGCAGGTATAGAGAGAGAGCCCATTACGGCATGCTGGTCCTGGGACTGAGTGGACGGCTGTTTAGATGGACAGATATGTGTCTTTGACATGCCGCTGGCGGCGCTCGCATTTCAGGCGAATGGTCAAGGCAAGATCCTGTTGCAGTAACTGAGGTCATTCTGTTTGTAGACAGGCTGCAGAAGGTAATTGATATGTCTTTCTCCGACTTAAATTGCATATATCAGAGGCGCAAAGATCTGGAAATGGGCTCAGCTGAACGATGTGTAGGGTGTGACTAAAGCCAAGTTGGAATTTTACTGTAGCATGCAGGTTCGGGAAAGGTGACACGTTTCGCACTGGGTGCAACCGTCTTGAATAATGGTAATTGCGTAATCAGTTGACGTGATGACAGAGAGCTCTGGTGGTTGTGATAGGAGCTAAACATAGTGGAACTTTTGGAGCCATTTTTGTTGGGTAAACGAATTGTATGATCTTCCGCCAAAATACAAACTCCCTATCATAATCGGACATCTTGAATGTGGCCCACTGCTGTTGGCGATGTGTACTAACCCAGTTGGTCTCCGGACCTCGTGGCGAACACATGCGCATGACATAAATAATAGTAAATCATAATAAATAATAATAAATGATCATAAATGATAATAAACAACTGGAGCAGCTGTCCAAATGCAGAGATCTGTTGGAGTGTATGGATCTGTAAGAGTTAACTTTGATGTCCTCTAGACGACCGAATAGATAAGTAATAGTCAGAATTTGAGAAGATGATTGATTTGGGTTGGAGTGTTATTAGATGGGATGTAAATTGTTCGGTTGACTATTTCTGCACATTTGCTTCCTTTATTTAGCTGAGTGAAGATCGATTGTGGTGTGTTGGATACACGCTTGTCTGTTCTCTAGACCTAGAACAGACCTTAGTTGACATGTAAATTATAGCCAAGATCTCGAAAATGTTACATGACTGAGACCGGTATTCGAGAGTGGAAATATCATTTTGCGTATGTTTGTATCTAGTTAGTCATTGGTTTACAGCATGCTGCACATAGATAAAGTTCGACGTTTGTAGAGAATTAATTTGAAGTCTATATCTTGGGAATTATGATGACTAGTGATCGGTAGGTTGTAGCCTAGTGCATGATATTGAGAACTACAGCTAAAATGGTGTAATATTATGGAGAAAGTACACGTGTTTTGAAGTCTATGAGTCTGAGGATGTTCGTAGAAAAGCGAACAGATAAGGAAGAAGAGACAGCAAGGCGTTTGTGCTGAAGGGGGACGATACCGAAGTTGTAAAAAGAGTTCTGTGGGTGACTTAGGTCCGTTGATATTGCGTCTGTAGAGAGAAAGAGCAGGTTGACGGTGCCTTCCTAGGATTGGAGAGCAATGCTGTATATAGACGCTGTAGGAATAGGGTATTTTTTTCGCATGCTGTAGAGATATACTGGATAAGTGCACTGTTTTGCATCAAATGTGTATATACTGTATTGTAAAGTTAATGTGGTTTACATTGTGTAGCGTTTGTATATATTGCATTGCTAAGGTTTTATTGTTTATGTTATGTGATGAGCAGAGAGGAAGTCGTAAGGACGATAGAGATATTTCCAGAGTAACAGCGGTCAAGAGAGTGTATTTCTGACACTTAGCTCATTGTGGAATGCCAATCAAATGAGACCGCGATCGTAAGATTTAACTGTATAAGTGTAAAGAGATCAACGACTTCGGTATTCGAGAGTGCGAAAATAATTTTTTGGTCTGTTTGTTTCTAGTTATTCAGTGGTTTAAAGAATGCTGTACTTAGATAATAATGGTGTGTTCTTGTAGTCTGTGAGGCTGGATAAGTATGTAGAAAAAAAGCGAGCAGGCAAGGAAGAAGAAGAGAGAGTAATGTATTTGTGTTGAGGGGGGAGGGGGGGGGGGCGATCGCCGAATTTGTGGAACAGTTCTGAGAGGGACTTCCGTCCGTTGATGCAGAAGGGCTGATTACCGCTGAGTGTGGCGCGTGTAGAAAGAAAGAGCAGGTTCACAGTGCTTCTTTAGAAATGGAGAGAATTGCGGCATTTAGTGGGTATTTTAAAGTTAATGTGGCTTACATTGTGTATGGTTTGTATATAATGGATGTAAAGTTACTATTGCTTATGTTATGGGATGAGTAGAGAGTATGACCATGTGTGTGTGTGTGTGTGTGTGTGTGTGTGTGTGTGTGTGTGTGTAGATTGAGGGGTTTGTGGAGGTAATTTAGCTATCTCTGTAAATGTAAGCACAGAAAGCCTCAGAAAGAAAAGCAGGATTGTTCTTCGATAACGGGCCCTTAGGAAATTAGACCAGTAAATTGTATAAGAAGGAATAAGAATGATTAATCGGCTGTGCTGGGATATAGGAGGGTTGAGAATATTTGCGTATGTTGAGAGCTGGAAAGGTAGGAGGTTAGGAGCGCATTCAGTATTATTTTGGTGAACAAGTTTTGTTAGGGTAAGAATTTGAATTTATAAATAAACTGAGAAAACACGAAAGCGAGCGGTAACTATTTTTGGGGCACTATACAATTTCGGAGAGGTTGACAGGACAGTTATTTTATTTTATTATTTTTTTTTTACATTGTCAGAGATCGTTTTAGATTGTGAAGGGAGGGAAGCGCTGGGATGTATGCAGACGGTGTGTATGTGAACTCGCTCTCGGCTATTTTGACAACAGACGTGAAGGTGGAGATGTGTCGCATATAGGCCGGTAAGAAATGGTATGTGGCCTTAACATGCGTGTTGGACCGCACTGAGTTAGGACGGTGACAACCGACTCGCGTGGCCTGGCTTGGATAATCATGTTCGGTGTGTAGGTGATATGAATTTCTCAGGTGTTAGGTGTGAATGCGGCTGTCATCAAGTCATGTTTGAGGGGTGGAACAGAGGCCTTTGAGCGAATTGAGATCTGTCGGACGTGTGACTTAGTGTGGAACAGGTTGATTCCCGCGCGTCTGTTGAGTTATTTTGCTATGCGCTGTTTGGACAGATTAAGAGTAGTGGTGGTGTTTACAGTTATGTGTACTGCATTATTGAGGAGCAGTTTGATATTGAACACTGAAATTAGGAGCTGTTTGCGTGTCTGCCGACTGTGCAACATGACACCAGGTACATCACGGCTAGTGTTTTCTGTATGAGAGTGATAGGTATACTCGATGCGTAAATAAAATGTACGTTAATTATTTGTTGGACGATATAGAATATGAGAGAGTTCGAGTTGGTTCTAATTTTTTCTACTTGGAGGTTTTGTTAGATCGAATTGCTGAGGCGAGTAGCTACGCGAGCGCGAGGGATGTGACTGCACCATATCTCCGTCTCTCAGCGGTTACCTAAAGATGGGGCGAGGAATGTTCTCGGCTTAGGTACTGGGGGTGTGCTCTGGCCATGTGCTAGACCGTGTGGATTAAACGACAGTATTAGGGTCATAATTTAGCTAGAATATTTACAGAAGAGTATGTCTGATGCGAGTATAAAGGTCCAGGATGTGGTTTGGGCGGTCTCGCGGTCATGGTGTGTGAGAGAGGCAAAGCAGACAATTTTGAGTCACCACAGGTGACTTGGGGTAGTTGCTTCGTTTGCCACAATTTTCTTGTGTTGGTAGCGAAACACGAACTGACCATCAGAATTGAAGCTTAGCTTATTTGTATAGACAAAATGAAATATAAATTAATGTAGGTTACAACACGTTAGTGTACGTTAGTAAACGGAAGCAAGCATTAGTACATGTTAGCCAACGAACATGAGTCGGTAAAAGGACGTGATGCTCGGTAGGGACTTTAACTATTTCATTTCAAGTCCAGGTGGGCGTGGCAGTGGCTAAAATTGATTCCATGTCCAGGTGGACGTGGCAGTTTCCCACATCAGAGAGGTTAATTAATTGATCAGATTAATTAAACAGTAATGCGAACTTTGTTACATTCACTTGGAGAGGTACTAAGCTAGGTGTGCGGGATGGCTCATGTATACGGACGTGTGTTTTCGCGAAGATCTTGGATTAGACAATCGAAGCATGTGGGGTGAATAATGAGAATCAGGTGATCGGTTAACTTAGTGAGAGCATTCTTTGTCCGACACAGCCACGTGGTCGATCGCGCGTTGTGACGTCAAGGAAGTTTCCAACTAGGTAGAAAAAAAATTCCAGTTCGAGCGTGTCGGTTCCTGTCTGTCGGTCTGGAACTCCAAAGTTTATGGTGATGAGAGCGTCCTTTGTGCTTCATCACAAGTGCTGGTGGCACGGTATGTGGCGTGAGGGTGGTTTGGACGAAGCAAGCGTGTTGGTTCCTGTCCGTCGGTGCTGGGAATTTGCGAAGTTTAGGACTGATATAGCTTTTAGCGTGTTACGTGATAGAGTTTTCCCAACATCTTGGGCGGTAGTGTGAAGTAGGTACCGGCATGCTCGAACCTGTTCAGAAAAATAAATTTGGGGTGGAACGTGTCCTTCGTTCAGCATGTGATCGACAGCTTCCATCCTGTCCAGCGTTAAGTGCCGTTAAGAGCTAGTGGGCGCGAAAAGATGTTTACGCAGCAGGACTCTGAGGCGAGGGCTGCTGACCGTTTGTGGCTGGACTCTTGAGGGCCCTACCTGGCGCGTTGGCCGGGGGCTGTGCGGGCGCCGCTGGTCGCTTGATGTCAGCCGGCCAGGGAGCTGCCGAAGGACTTAGCGTAGTACAAGTGACGAGATTTGAATAATTTAGCAGCGGAAGCATAAGTAACTGCGAAAATTCAAACTTGGCGGACGTGGCCATCTTAAATGACGTCACGGCGACGTCCTCAGGTGGATGAGATACGAACTAACACACAGTTAGACTCCGGACCTCGTAGGGAGCACGGTGGATGCTGCTGGGATCTCGAAGATGTGTACTAAGTCGGTTGGAGAAGAAGTGATGACCGTACTGTTTGAAATAAAGACTTCAGTCCTTTTTCGCCACGTATTGACAGGAGGTGACTTAGATTTGTGGAAGTGCAGTTTATTATTATTATTTTATGCAATTTTCATAGATTACGAGTGAAGCAATAAGTGACCGCGAAAAAAAATAAAACTTCGTAGGATGAGGTGAACTATTTGGTATGTGTGACTCATTATTATGTTGGAATTTGAACTGGTGATCGATTTTTTGTTATGGTTGTAAGGGAAATGGCTTTCTTCCCGCCAAAATCAGCCATTTTGAATAAATAATAATAAATGATTGAAATGGGCGCGAGTTTCTATGATAGTGCAGGTAGGCCAATAATAATAATAAATGAACATAAATGATGATAAACGATAATAAATGAACATAAATCATAATAAATGACAATAAATGAACTTAAATAATAATAAATGAAATTAAATAATAATAAATGAAATTAAATAATAATAAATGAAATTAAATAATAATAAATGAACTTAAACAATAATAAATGATAATAAATGAACATAAATGATAATAAATAACAATAATAAAGGTAAGCACGCCAATATCCTACTGTAATACAAACTTGCCGCCATTTTTCCTTCTGGACAGTTAGGTTAGTGGATGTAGCACAATTCGTCTAATTTCCCCGACAAAATTCAAAATTACCGCCATTTTTTCTGGAGGTTAGGTTAGTGGGCGTTGCCCAATTGACCTATTTAAATAGTAATAAATGATAATGAATGTTAATAAATGATAATCAATAATAATGAATAATAATATAGACAAGTACGGTTTTGCATGCATTATCCTGTTGGAATTCAAACTTCCCGACATTTTCTCTTCTGGAGGCTTAGGTTAGTGGACATAGCACAATTGGTCTATTTTCCCGCCAAAATTCAAACTTTGGGTGCTGACACCTACCAGGGTTAGGGAGGAGATTAATCGACCACACGGCTACCGACACTAGGTACATAGCGGATGGGTCACCAAAGGTCATCGTAGAATTCGGAGCGGGACCGATTACGCTCAAGGAGCCAGCGCGAGAACCGCTTCGTGCTCAGCAATGGCCATTCCTGCTCGCTGGCAGTCCGCCATGGTCGCAGACATGTCCTGGGCGTGCAAACGTTGAACTGACTCAACGGACGTCAGCTAAAAGCCAATACGCAGCCAAATGAGCAACACCCGAGACATGCGCGAAAGAACGACGACTTATAAACATTGTGAATAAGTAACTAAACTCAGTGTTTTACTAATTTCGTCGACACTTCAGATTCCCGATAACGATCCTGACTTCACGTAGAGGTGTCTCCGCTGGATCCCCTATAATACTCTATCTGCCAAATTGTTAAAGATATTGAAAGACACACTTGATTACAGCGGTAATTTTTTGTATATTTTATGTGATTATTTCTCAAGAATATAACACAGGTGATTTATAATATTTTTGCCATGTACGAAGAGTAAACGAGGCGTAAGTAAGTTTAGAAAACAGTTAATGCGGTAAGCTGGACTACTGTTAATTAACATCTCCGGAAAATTCATTTTATATATACTTACAAACCAGTGATATAACTCTGCTGAGATTTAAACAAGTTTAGTCCAAGATAGGAAGGCATTAGTCCAGCTACTGCGTGAGATTGTCTAGGTGGGGGAGAGTTCATCATTTGTAATCAAAATATTTAACATGTTGTGCTTAAAGGAGCAATAAAGTCAACTGAGAAAAGTTTACTTGTAGGCTTTCAACAGTGAATTAAAAAAACACGTTCAGAACAACAACAAGCCTCAAGAGAATTTCATAAATACGTATATACCAAATATGTGCTGCAGTGTTTACTTTTGCATTCAAGTAAGACTTTAATACACTGTCACAATGACCCACATTATACTGTAAAATCATAGCAAACGCAAAATACTGTATATGGTTATGAAAAATCTATGTTTAAAGACGACAAATAAGCTTAGCACTCTACTACCGTAGTTATGGAAGCGAATACCTTAAATAACGCTCATCACAGAAGCAAGCAAATTTGTTACAATTCCTACAGAATTAACTGCTTATCACTAATTTTCAATTCCTATAATGAGATATCATGCATTTATTAGGACACCAAAAATTTAGTAGAGTATCTATGCTTCAACACGACAGCTAAAGAATTTGTATGAAACGATTTAACAATTCACCTTATTGTATTTTGACAGCCTGTTTACTAATTTACAGTTTGCTTGTTAGCACAATGTTCCACAACACCACTCACAAAAGGAATGAAAAATTTCTAAAACAACGACCTTAAAATTTACATTCAGTTCCCAAAAGGACACACGGTACGAAAAATACAGAATTAATAAAGCCAAGAGAGGTACAATGTTGTATCATGAAATTTTTTATTTATTTGGAAATTTTTTATTTGTTTTTAATTTTTTTAATAATCGACACTATTCTGCGTATGTTGCAGGTAACTGCTACAAATGCCTGGCAAGAAAAAGAATTTTTACATTTGACAAATAATTAAATCATTTGTGATTTAATTACACTCCTGGAAATGGAAAAAAGAACACATTGACACCGGTGTGTCAGACCCACAATACTTGCTCCGGACACTGCGAGAGGGCTGTACAAGCAATGATCACACGCACGGCATAGCGGACACACCAGGAACCGCGGTGTTGGCCGTCGAATCCCGCTAGCTGCGCAGCATTTGTGCACCGCCGCCGTCAGTGTCAGCCAGTTTGCCGTGGCATACGGAGCTCCATCGCAGTCTTTAACACTGGTAGCATGCCGCGACAGCGTGGACGTGAACCGTATGTGCAGTTGACGGACTTTGAGCGAGGGCGTATAGTGGGCATGCGGGAGGCCGGGTGGACGTACCGCCGAATTGCTCAACGCGTGGGGCGTGAGGTCTCCACAGTACATCGATGTTGTCGCCAGTGGTCGGCGGAAGGTGCACGTGCCCGTCGACCTGGGACCGGACCGCAGCGACGCACGGATGCACGCCAAGACCGTAGGATCCTACGCAGTACCGTAGGGGACCGCACCGCCACTTCCCAACAAATTAGGGACACTGTTGCTCCTGGGGTATCAGCGAGGACCATTCGCAACCGTCTCCATGAAGCTGGGCTACGGTCCCGCACACCGTTAGGCCGTCTTCCGCTCACGCCTCAACATCGTGCAGCCCGCCTCCAGTGGTGACGCGACAGGCGTGAATGGAGGAACGAAAGGAGACGTGTCGTCTTCAGCGATGAGAGTCGCTTCTGCCTTGGTGCCAATGATGGTCGTATGCGTGTTTGGCGCCGTGCAGGTGAGCGCCACAATCAGGACTGCATACGACCGAGGCACACAGGGCCAACACCCGGCATCATGGTGTGGGGAGCGATCTCCTACACTGGCCGTACACCTCTGGTGATCGTCGAGGAGACACTGAATAGTGCACGGTACATCCAAACCGTCATCGAACCCATCGTTCTACCATTCCTAGACCGGCATGGGAACTTGCTGTTCCAACAGGACAATGCACGTCCGCATGTATCCCGCGCCACCCAACGTGCTCTAGAAGGTGTAAGTCAACTACCCTGGCCAGCGAGATCTCCGAATCTGTCCCCCATTGAGCATGTTTGTTACTGGATGAAGCGTCGTCTCACGCGGTCTGCACGTCCAGCACGAACGCTGGTCCAACTGTGGCGCCAGGTGGAAATGGCATGGCAAGCCGTTCCACAGGACTACATCCAGCATCTCTACGATCGTCTCCATGGGGGAATAGCAGCCTGCATTGCTGCGAAAGGTGGATATACACTGTACTAGTGCCGACATTGTGCATGCTCTGTTGCCTGTGTCTATGTGCCTGTGGTTCTGTCAGTGTGATCATGTGATGTATCTGACCCCAGGAATGTGTCAATAAAGTTTCCCCTTCCTGGGACAATGAATTCACGGTGTTCTTATTTCAATTTCCAGGAGTGTATATATTTCGAAATTAATGTAATTGGGCTGACGACCGTTGATTTTTTTCATTTATTTATGATTTCACCACTTTAATTGACTCCCAAGATTAAAGCACTTTTGGTTTTTCTGTTATTTCACCAAAATCGAAATTATAGCCCGATACCTTGAGACATTAGAGACAAGCGCGGTCAAACTTTTAAATCCTCTCAGAGGGTAACATTAGCGTGTTTCACGGCACGTTAGTGTTATAAGTTCCTGTTCCAGTTTTAACACTAATCTTATCTTGTGCTTTTTTACAGTGCTCACTCCCTAATTTAAATTTAGTTCCTCAGCATTTGGTCACAGTTTGGGACTCCATAGAAATTACACAATAGGTTTTTCTTCGAATTTACACACGCAAATAAAGTGTCAGAAATGGACAAACGAAGTATCAAACCCGCCAGATTGAGCTCCAGTGTTGCAAAAAACGGTTTATTTAGCCGAGAGTTGCACAGGTCTGCATAAAATTCCTTTTTGTCAGCTGCATGAGATATTTTTACTGAATTATATGTTTTAGAATGTGCTGATTTCAGAAGTGATGTCCATTTTTTTCTATAACATATTGTTTTATTTCAAATCCGAACACAAAACATTGATAAGAGCACTCGTTTATTGAAAATTATCGAACATAATATTTTTTACAACCAATGCAACATTCGTTTGAGACATGTAGTAAGAATATTATATTTATTCATGTTTTTAGTGAAACCTTTTCGTCTTTTCCTTGATACTTCGCCGAGTCCTTTTCCGATTTCCATCTTTAGTTTCCAGCTTAAGCATCCAACAGCAGTCAGCAAGCATAGTGGCATCCAATCTTCTTTTGTACCGTCTCTCGATATCATGGACATCCTGGTGAAACCGCTCCCTCTGTTCTTCACTGTAAGCTACCAGGTTTTGGGGAAAGTTTTCTATGTGGGAGTGTAAAAAATGGACCTTCAAGCTCATCTTGCAGCCTTGAGCTTCGTATGCTGCTAACAGCCGTTGAACAATGGGTTTGTAGTCAGGATCCTTAGTATTTCCCAAAAACTTTCGCACTACATCCTTGAACGGTACCCAAGCTTCTTTTTCCTTCTCATTCATACTTTCCACAAAGAGGGTGTCGGTTAAGAGTTTTCTTATGTAGGGGCCAGTGAAAACTCCCTCTTTCACTTTTGCTTCTAGAATTTTGTAAATAGATATTTAAAACAGTCCCCATCCTTCTGCAGTGATTCTACTAATTGTTTCATCAACCCCAATTTGATATGGATAGGGGGTAACAAACCCTTCTCTGTGGTACCAAAGTAGTATTGATAACATTTTTCTCTCCAGGTTTTAAAGTTTCTCGGGGTGGCCATTCATTTTTAGTCCAGTGCTGTTCTGTGGCTCTGCTATACCAGAAGCATAAGAAGCATGGGTATTTAGTATAGCCTGCTTGCTGACCCAAAAGCATCGTGAGTATTTTGAAGTCCCCACAAACCATTCATTGATGGTCCTGATATTTGATTTTTTCCAGGATAAGGCCAAATCGTTACATTTTTCGTCCATATACACAGAGTGTCCCATCGGAAGCGATGCACATTTATTTCCATTGTGTAATAATACTACTTTAAGACTAGTTTTGGATGAAGTAATGGATAGGCGCCATTCACATGAGTCATACTGCATATCAAAGCAATGCATGAGTCGTTCCACATCATTGCAAAAAACTAAATTTCCTTATTTTGAGAAAAACTGGGTAAATTCTTTTTCTCTGTGTCTCCACCATGAAAATGAGGTTCCAGATGATAAAAGGTTTTTATTTTTAAATCTGGAACCTAACACTTCGGCTGCAATCTTTTGAAGACTTAACTCTCTCACTAGATCATTGAGCTCACTTTGAGAAAATAGTTGAGGCCTTTCATCTTCGTCTGAAGAAAAATCTGAGCTTGATTCACCGTGAGGAGGTAATGCAACTTCGTCCTCCAACTCACACGGGTATTCATTCAAACTGGAAAGTGGCTGTGGGATAGGTACTTCAGAGCTATGGGGACTGGACGTATAGTTGAGTCAAGGTTAGGATAACTTATGCTTCTTTTGTTATTTGAACTCAGTGCCTTTACGTCAACTGAAGAGAAGTAACAATCAGTGGTATGGTTTTTCTGCTCACGCCATATCATAGGAATTCCAAATCGAAATCCATTTTTCTTACCCTTAAACTACAAACGAAGATCTTCTTCACATCTTCTACCTACCTTATGCAGGGTTATTCGTTTATCTTGATTACCAAGTTTTAATTTAAAGTAAGCAAAATAAACTTTCCTCACAAAATCACTTATGTTTCTCTGTTGACTTTTAATGGTGTATTCATCACAGGTATAACGAAAAGTGTTTGGAGAAACAACACAACCTCTTGTGGGCATCACTAGACAGAAACAACGGTACTGTTCACTTGAATAGCAATATGTCTACTGAGAGTTTCTCTTCATTTCATGCGAGACACAAATCCTCATTTGATTTGTCGCAACACGATAAAACTGAACAATAAGATTGTTTGCATTTGCTTCTGGCGCCCAGGAGTTCACGGTAAAACTTGCAAGTGGTAACAAAGAATAGTCAACATTGTAATTTTTTTAGATTTAAGTTTATTTATCAATTATAATTCATGTAATTTTTAATAATTATTAAATGAGAAAACCACATACGTTTATTACTAATTAACATAAATACAGCAATATACATAAAAACCTACGTGATAGAATTTTTTGAATATTTTTCCTGTTTTGGGAGGTAAAAATATATAAGAAAATGTTAAAAGTCCTATGCAGTTTTTTAGTCGCAGACCTGTGTTATCAGAGTAATTAATAAAAAATTATTTGTGATTAGAGGGAACATTGAAGTATTTCAGGAACAGCAGCTGTTAGCTATGTAAATGAAATGTCTTCAAGATCTACCTATTTTGCATTGGTGTGATATTTAACTGTCAAAATTGCTACGTTCAAGTACTAAGTTCACGACATTTCGAGAACAGATGACGCTAGGAAAGGTAATGAGATGTCTAAAAGATAATGTTTTCTGAACAAAATTTTGAAATAGAAAAAGTTTAAAAGACAATCAAATGTTTTGTGAAATGATATGTTCAAAAGTTTGATTAGAGAAACGTTTTACACGCCCTCGAATGATGCTGAAAATCCTGTACCGGTGAGAAGCTGAAGTTCATCTCTTAACTTAGAATCTTAGAATTTTAAACAGTACCCGTTAAGTATATAAATCGTGCAGTCTGCTGTTGTGTGGCCCTGGCATATTTCTATGCTTTATGCCCGAAGGTTGGGGTTGATTTGGTGGAAGAGACCAAACAGCGAAGTCATCGGTCTCATTGGATTAGAGAAGGACGGGAAAGGACGTCGGCCCTGCCCTTGGAACCATCTCGGCATTTGACTGAAGCGATTTAGGGAAATCACGGAAAACCGAAATCAGGATGGTCGAACGTGGGATTGAACCGTCGTCCTCCCGAATGCGAGTCCAGGCGGCTAACCACTGCGCCACCTCGCTCGGTATATGCTCGAAGGCATAAAAACATAGCAACAGATTTTGAGCCTCAAAAATCTTTCAACAGAGCGTATTGTGTCGTCGGTGTAACACTCCAGAACACATGAAACACTATAGAAGATTTAAACATAAGCATATTTATCTACTATGTATTCGATGTAAGGCATACATAACGTTGTATTGTGTAGCCTCTCTGTTGTCTCTCTCGCTGTTTCATTAGTTTATCAATATTCACTAGCAATCGCAGTAACACTAGCGTCGAGGAAGGTACGTGAATTTCTAAATTTCTCACTTTCTTCGTGCTATGTTCGTAAGGTCTCACTGAACTGTCGTCCGTACGCTGTGTGTGATCGATGAGTAGTTTGATGTTTATCTGAAGATAATCTTGAGGACCGCACGAGGCGGTGCTCTGAGTGCGGCGGTTTAAAAAGACGCTCTGACCCATCACGATTTCAAGAAGTGGTTCGGCGTCCTCTGGTGCCGTATGGCGAGCCCTCTCCAGCAGCTGCTCGCCCCCGTTAATTTAAATATTCCTTCTGCGGAGATAAGAGCAGCATGCGACGCGCCGATGGCGTTCGATGAAGACACCGACGATACCGCAGAGAATCCTTCACATATTAGGGAATGCAATGGCATTTTCAATCGGTTCCTCATTTGCTGTGCGTGATTTTGAGTATCATTTAAAGGCCCCTCAAAAGTTTCTCTAATGATTTTATTTCTTACTTTTACACGAATTATTTCACAAAATATTTAACCTTTTTGTTTCAAAAAAACTATTTATTCTGTATTGCATTCTCACTGACAGTCGTTTGAACAGTTGCAAGCAAATTCTTGATGAATTTGATAGCCTTAGAACATGTTGAAGCATCCTGAAAGTGTATGTCCTTGAATCTATATCGAACAACGTTGATATGGCTATTATAATGACATGTTCACTTGGTAGCAATTTCTTTTTGATTTGAGTTATGATGTTACTCTGCTTCTCCCCAATAGTTTAAACTGGTTACATACCAGAGATATTTTTATATTCAAATGGTTCAAATGGCTCTGAGTAATATGAGATTTAACATCTGAGGGTATCAGTCCCTTAGAACTTAGAACTACTTAAACCTAACTAACATAAGGACATCACACACACCCATTCCCGAGGCAGGATTCGAACCTGCGACCATAACGGTCGCGCGGTTCTAGACTGAAGCGCCTAGAACCACTCGGCCACACCGGCCGCTTTTATATTCAACGTGTTAGTTAATGGGATCACTTTACTGCTGGCAACTTATTTTTCTACGATAATTTCACAAATAGACGCTTCTACAGTTCGCATATTGTCACAATCATCTACCAGGTTTACAGTATCTGCGGATGTTAGCATGGGTGTTGTACCAACATAGCAAAATTCTTTGAGTCGCATAGAACATTGAATTCAATCCGTTGGATACTTCTAGAACGACTTTATAGTCTCATTCTTCTCTTAGCCCAACACATATTACTAATTGTTTAAACCGCATTACAATACTGTTCGCAGCAGTAACCAACTTAGGTGGTCTGTCAGTCTATTCAGTAGATTCATCTGGCGTGCAAATTCAGTATGTGAGCAAAACACGATGAATGACTTTTTCTTCCAAATGCTATTTTTGCTCCTTTAACCACAGAGAAAGATTCGTTGAAACAAGGAGAAAATTATGGACAGTGGTGAGAATAAGCTTGTTTTCCTGCCAGCATCGAAGATCAACACCGACGTTACAATGTTTCAAAAACTTTAGTATCGATATTGAAATTTTAATGTTTAGACGTCCAACACGAATATTTCGTAAATACTGATGATGAGCTCCCGTCCCTACTTTCAATTACTTTTTTCATTTGAATTCTAACAATTACATCTAGCCAACATTAAATTCGCCTTGCTGTCAGCATGACACGCTAATCTCACTTCGCCATATTTCATTTATTAAGCTCGGAGCTGTCACAACTAGGTGACACAGGATCAGTAACATGCTCCTGATTCTACGCGCTGCCTGTTTCGAAAACGTTTTTCTTTACTCATCTTTAAAATAGCATCCAGTGGCCTGTACGGCACAGTGTCAAGACGAAACACAGACACTTTGTTAGCCAGGCAGAGCTCAGAGTTGTAAGTTATGTCGAACGTTAACGACTCATTACAGAACAGACTCTCTCGCGGAAACTCATAAATGTTAACGACCACAGGTCAAAATCACGACCCCTGGCTCACCTCGCACACGCATCGTTAAGTCAGACGGTAGTTTTGTACTGACATATCTCTCCTAGACGTGACACTGTCGATGCAACAGACGCATTTTGAGTACGTCTCGCAGCTCCGAAGTAGTGATCTCCTGGCCTGCAATATCGCAGAGGTGTCGGGTTTATGGGCCAAAGAGCCGTAATGGATAGCCAATTACCCGGGGAAGCCGGCCAGTTGTTCGGGTCGCCAAACGGGGCGGGGTGTAAAAATTTATTGCCGTCTGGAATGGCGAGGAAGATAACTGGCCTTTGGCGAAACGACCTTGGAGTGGTCGGCGGATGCAACAGCTGGAGCCAGGTCGCTTTCTTCGCAAGGCGCGGCTCATCTGAGGCGAGCTGCTCGGAGCAGTCTGCTCGCTGATTGGCTGCCGTCGAACCGGGAATCGCCGGCACCACCTTTCTTACTGAGAAAGCACATCACAATCTAATGTGCAGTTTCATAATATGTAGGTGAGGTTTACCGTTACTCATGATTTTTGATCCCCACATCGACAGCAGAATTGTAAGTACAATTAACAGTGCATCTTCAGACTTAAACTCTTGGTATTTCAGTAAGGCAGATATAATGTTCATGATACTAGTCATTTACGACGTCCTTATACGTCTTGCAGGCAAACACTTGAAAACGGCTTCCTAACTTGATGTCTGTTCCTGTAGATGAGTCATCAACGTGTGTGTACGGCACTGGCGTAGGACAGGACGGCTGCCTTTTTGGCAGTGATTTGTCGGTCGGGGCCGGAACGCTGAAATGGCATATGTACACAGTGGAAACATGAATTCTAGCGACAAAATTTCGAATGTTGCTTAACATTACATTAGTTGGAGGGACCCATGGTCTCCAGTAGCCCGTTACAAAGTAATAAAATAATAAATTTTAAATAGAAACTCATGCCTGGAAAAGTCATTCAACTACGTTACAAAGCGTCAAAGCTATAGGCACCGGCGCATGTAAATGTATGTGTATATACAGGGTGTAATGACGCTACAAACTTTCTAGTATGATGGATGAGTATAAATGCATCAATTTGAGGTAAGACCGTATGTTATAAAATAGACAACGGCCGGGATAGCGATGTGCTGATCTCACGCCCGCCATATCCGCATCCAGTGAAGTCTATAGTCTGAGGATGATACGGCGGTCGGTCAGTACCCTTGGCCCTTCCGAAACCAATCAAGACGGAATTTAGTTTTAGTCGAAAGTTGTAAGCAAAAACCGTATGATACCTCGGTTAGAGGAATAATTGTACTGGTACCGTTGTTGCTAAGATTTAGGGTAGCCAACTTTCAGAGGAGGTAGTATGAATCAAAACAAGAAAAAATGTCTGGTAAGTATGAGCTCCAAAATGCATACCTGAGGAGCTATGGACAATTGTTCATCTTCAAAAATGGCTCTGAGCACTATGGGACTTAACTGCTGTGGTCATCAGTCCCCTAGAACTTAGAACTACTTAAACCTAACTAACCTAAGGACATCACACACATCCATGCCCGAGGCAGGATTCGAACCTGCGACCGTTGCGGTCGCGCGGTTCCAGACTGTAGCGCCTAGAATCGCTCGGCCGCTCCGGCCCGCTGTTCATCTTCGCTACTGTAAAACACGTCTCTATTGAACAAATTTTCGTAGTTCCTTTCTTGTTGTAGTCAACGGAAAATACTGTGAGCGAATCAGACAAGTCTGTTTGCAAACAAAATACATAGTACCAACCGTGGAAACATGCACTGTTGTGCAAAAGGTTTTCAATGCAATGCAGATACAACGGAAAATCGATGTAAGAAATCAAACGAAATGCAACTACTTTGTAATAAGGCACTGGAGACGATCGGTGCCTTATTGCAAAATATTCAGAAAATATGTCACAAATACTCCGAAATTGTGTCGGTGCATATTTGATTAATCGTGTAGAAGCATGTAAACGATATCTGTTTACAACATACTAAAATGGTGAAGACCAGTCGGGATGAATAAGTTGATATAGGACACTTATGATCTGTCGAGCGGGGAAAAAAGACTCAAATTAATACACAAATGGAATTAAAGACCTTTACTGGTAGCGGGCATTAATTGAAATCAATGCGGAAATTCGAAAATTTATGGACGATTGAGATTCGAACTCAGGTCTCCAGCGCGCTAAGCAGATGCTCTGAGCACTGAGCCATCTAGACACAGAATCACTGCAACTGCACGGGCTGCCCTAGCACTTCTCTCATCAGATCTAAATTCTCAGTTTATCCACACACTACAAATGTAGTGCCCTGTGTCCACGTATGAAAGAACAGACACCATATACATAATTAAGGCGAGACGGCCAATGCTTGTGCAAACCAGGCTCGAACTCTTACGGGAATTGGCGGAATGCAGCGAGTAATGAGTATAATTGGCAAGGGATACAACATATCTGGTGTGTTTGGCGGGTGGCGTGCCAGGGTAGTCAGTGCAGTTTTAATGACCACCGTAGCTCAGTGTGTTCGGTCTCTGTGTAATAAGAAAACTGAGTGACACAGTCAGTGATAAATTTGGACAGGAATTCGGACTCACGTCAACACCAAATGCCGTGAACAATAATGATTAAACAAATGGTGGTTGCAACATCTGCCGAGTAAGAACGAACCCGGGTTCGAATCCCGGTCTGTCTCAAATTTTCAACTTTCCCTACCGATTTCAATCAATACCTGCTCACAGCCAAGGTCTGTAATTCCTTCGTTTATTAATTCATAAGGGCTGCTGGAACTTGTCCGAAAGGACAGACACCATATATACTCGTATACAGTTTCAAATTGGCCTATAAAATTCCCCTAAGCTACAGAAAATGTGTGCTACGTGACTTCATGTCTTTCTATCACTAAAATTGTCCTTGGATATTAAAAAAATCCTTGTTCTCGTACTTACAAAACTATAAATGACGTTTATGTAAATAGTACCTGAAAATACTGATGATTTTGCAGCATAAAATTAAGAATTAAATCGTTCTGTTTGTCAGGCCTTCTTACTACGAAACTACTGTGCTTGTAAGGTTAAGTTTATGTGAAATTTTAAACGTAATTAGGTTTTCCATAACGTTTACAAAAGTATTTTTCTTTCATTACACTCACGAGAGAGTTTAAATTAATAATGTTAACGAAACATCTGACCTCACCGATGCAGTAAGAAATCCTAAAACTCCTAAAACCTTATGGGTTACTCATGTGATGTAGTTCAACTGGCTTTTGTAGGCCAATTTGATGATGTTTCCCGGCTTGACAGACCACAAATGTTCTGTATAAAACTGTTTATCTCGACTTGCCCTAAACCAAACTGGTACGTTGTAAACAGTTATCGTCCACATAGTGTACAGAGGATGTAGCACAATGGCATTTCAAAAATTTGGAAGTTTGTAGAGGATGAAATTTTTAACGTTTTGATCTAAGCAACCTCAAGCCTTCGGAAATGTGCAATAAGGTTTCTACAGCCACAACTGGACTGTTGAAAATCCACACAATACTTGTGTGAGAAGATATCACGTGATATTCTCAGTGAATAACTGGGCTGGAGTTCTCGGAGATCATCTTTTCGGACCACAGAACTTACCAGCTCGTTCAAGTCGTGCATCGTATTTGAAATTTCTGGAGAATGTCTCGCCTGAACTTTTGGAGGTCGTTCCCTTACAACTGCAGGCTTGTTTGCGGTTTTAGAATGACGGTGTTCCAGCGCACTTTGGTCGTCGGATTATATGGCCCATTTCACAAACAGCTTCAAGCAGAAGGGGATGTGTAGTCCTCGTCCTGTGCGTTTCGTTGACCTCACCCCTCTAGGCTTTCTGCTGTGGGGTTATATAAAGCCCCTTGTATACTCAAAGTAGTAAGTGGGAACACTGAATGCAGTTGGCATGATTTTATTGCACACCCTTTATCTGACGAGTTAATTAAATTAATTTTAATTTAATACGAATCAAGTAATTAATTTTATTATAATTTTTAACTCATTTTATTTACGAAACTTTCAAGTGTTACATACCACGTGTTAACTGCACTCAACATACTCAGCTACTACTACGAGTACTACATAAAAATCCATATCAATTTTGAGCATACTAGAATTAATTCAAAAAATATTTTGGGGCCAAAAATTAAACCAAATGTAAAAAGAAAATACACTTTACTCTCAACAGCTGTCTGGCAGTTGGCCATTGTCTCTGGCATGGTGTACATGTGACTTATGCAAATATTTTATCCTGTGATGTTTATTAAAATTTTATGTTGACAAGTGCCTCTACCTGTGGATATTTACTAATGTTTTTACATTCTGAAGTACGATATATGTAATCTGGCTGCTACCTAAAGACTTCGTTTGGGATAATTCTTGCTTTGTCAATTTTGTATATGAAAAGAGCTGCTCGGCTTCATCTAGTCTAATGTACCATCATGTGATGTAACAAGGCCCACTATTTCTGAAGCAGATATTTTTACAGGTATCGAAACCTAGGTCAAGCGCTAATGAACCTTCGTTTGCAACTGGTTGGCTGATTTTTCAACCTATTCAGATTTACACAGTTGCTGTTTCGCAGACATGTTTAAGATTTTGAAATGTGCAGTAGAGTTTGGTTGAAGTAAAGAGTTTCGGCGTTGTATATATAGTTGGTATTCAGGTGACAAACTTGACTCAGTTAAGTCATTTACATCAGTTTATTTCGGGTGCAAATAAATTATTTTATTCACATTGTTGTATTTTATTTGAAGAGATTAAATGTAAACAACATGCAATGTCAATTGAAATACTCAAATGAACAATAAAAATATAATTTATCTTTAAAATGAGGTATGTTCCCCTATTAATTTAAAAGGAACTTACCTCATACTAACGCCTTCTGTTTAGCTTATTCACAATCTCGCGATGAAATATTCTAATTCCCACTCATTATATCACACTGAGTTTGTAACGTAAACTTTTTTATTATAAAAAGGGCATTTAGCGCGTAAGCTAGCCGTACGCTTATCTTTCATCCTGCGAGCTATGTGCCTCAACTACGATTATGGCAATGAGAGAGTGATCACTATAGCAATGCCTTGACCGTATGGGTGTAAAGTGCTCCCTTTCTAAGGCGGTAGCTGTTTTCCAAATCAGTTCCAATGTTTCTACAAAATCTGTATCTTATCAGTTCCTTTCGCTACTACTTTATTTGAAATGCTGACTGTCACTGATTAAGTGATGAATCTCAACACTTTGTGTCACATGTCTCCTGCAACCTCGAAAGGGAAGCCATAGCCGTCTAGCCGCCTGCACCGCGAATTCCATGTCACATCATCAACAAAACAAGAAAAAGTCTCTGAACAGATTCGAACCAACGGTAAATGAGGCGAATCTGTATTTCGTTTGTCCTATCGATATCAAACAAGACGGGATAAATGATGGAATCAAAGAACACTCTTGTTAGTATACACTACCTATGGTAGATCTGGAGGTGAAAAACGTATGAAAGTGCACAACTGCACATCTTACTGTTTTGTTTCTGTTTCTGTAGTCATACGTTCAATTTTTTCCTGTGAATCCACATTTAAAATTACTCATCTGCGGCATGGATATATTAGTCTTGTATTATCGATAATATCTTCACATTTCTGTGGTATTTATGATAGTCTAATTGGTATGACACTGGACTAGATGTAAAAATAGTGTATTTGAGGTTAACAGTGCGTAGTATCTTACTGTTTATTGACACTTTGGACAAGATGGATTTGAATACATTTTTAATTATTTAATGCAAGTTTTCGGAGCAAGCCGAGAAGGATAAGTGTGCAACTCATTTGTATTTTTCAATTGAGCATCTAGCGTCGGTTTGAAGCTGTCCCTTAGTTTCATCACAGGATTATTTGGTAAGCGTGATAGCGTTACGGAGATGTTTAGCAATCTCAAGTGGCAGACTCTGCAAGAAAGGCGCTCTGCATCGCGGTGAAGCTTGCTGTGCAGGTTTACGAGAGGGTGCGTTTCTGGATGAGGTATCGAATATATTGCTTCCCCCTACTTATACCTCCCGAGGAGATCACGAATGTAAAATTAGAGAGATTCGAGCGCGCACGGAGGCTTTCCGGCAGTCGTTCTTAAAAAATGGTTCAAATGGCTCTGAGCACTATGGGACTTAACATCTGAGGTCATCAGTCCCCTAGAACTTAGAACTACGTAAACCTAACTAACCTAACGACATCACACACGTCCATGCCCGAGGCAGGATTTGAACCTGCGACCGTGGCAGTCGCCGATTCCTGCCTCGGGCATGGATGTGTGTGATGTCCTTAGGTTAGTTAGGTTTAAGTAGTTCTAAGTTCTAGGGGACTGATAACCACAGCAGTTGAGTCCCATAGTGCTCAGAGCCATTTGAACCATTTTGACAGACACACACACCCATGCCCGAGGGAGGACTTCAACCTCTGCCGGAACCAGCCGCACATAGGTAATGGCAGTGACACGTAATGTGCCATCCGCCACACACCGTTGGGTGGGTTGCGGAGCATAAATGTAGATGTAGATGTAGTTTAGCGTCTGGCGACGCAGCACAGTTGCTAGTGCAGCAGAGATTTGGCAGTATTGTTGACGACGTTTGGCACATTGTGATAGTTCACTCACTTTCGGGATAGGTGATGAGTGATCCTGCTAAATTCTAGTAATATTCCCTCTACATACTGAGGAAGTAATTTGAGTAGTCATTGCGTTTATATGAGATTGAGATCGTAAATTTAATTTTTAGAGTCTAGGAAGGTCATTCCCCGCTTAAATTTTAACTGGATTGGTATTTCATGTTGTGAACTGTCTGCACTAACAAGTACCAGAGCGATGGTGTAAGGTGTCAGGCAAATCCAACACCTTCCATGAAAACCCTTACACGATAAGCAAATCCAGTAGTATGTCACATAGCTCTGAATAAATCGTGACATTAAATTAACAAAAGTATTACGAGTAATGAGTGAGCAAATGGAATACCACAGACTAACACAAGAGTGCCTAAATGTATGTCGTACCTTCCCACCGTGAGACCGACGCAGTTCCGAGGGGAGAAACGAGAACAGAAGCCGCGAGCAGAACCATGTTAAGCTAGAAGGCCCTACGATAAGGAACGGACTGGACACCCACGTCACCAGCTAAACACTAGGGCCACACAACCCGCACGTTTTAGCGTGAGACTTTTTCGCGTCTCTGTTACGTCAAGGACCACCCCCCAGCCCATGTTAAAAGATAGAGCCCTCCAGAAGAACAGTATAGATCTTACGATAACGCTAAAAGGACCACACCAGCTGCAGGTTTTAGCGTGAGACTTTTTCGCGTCTCTGTTACGTTGCAAACTTTAAAAACATTGGCCCACCACGAAAAGTATAACGTTTCTCATTGGATAGACAGAATTTTTGTAGGTGGAGCTTAAGGTTAACATTGAGACCCTGATTGGTCAGATGAAAACACAGTCAGATAGTTTTTTTACACCAACTTCCGTAAATTGTAGTAAGGAGAAGTTAGGAGAGAGTTAGTTCCGAGACGGCGAGCTGGATGGCTGCTGCGCCGGCCGCCGCCCCCCTGACGAACACCGACAACGTAATGAACGCACGCGATGCCTCATAACAGCGCATAAACCTTCACTCAGAACTGCAGAAGTCTCGTCTGTTACACGTCCTTTTGCGTAATACTAGTGTCGATTGTCAATTAAAGCTCATGGTGTTCACATTTGCCACTTGAAGTAAAAATGTGAAACGCGATGATTTTTCTGTTATATAGTTATTGAGAAGCCACATCAGCCACTGTAATTTACAACAAGTTAGAGAAGTAATTAAAGATAATTGAGGGTCACTGTAGACCATTTTGATAGTTTTTCTCTTTTGTGAAACTTAATTTAAACCTAGATTATAGATGTGATATGGCATAGGTCATCCTTCGATCCATTGTAGAACTTGGAAACACATTCGGGGAATATTCATTCACATTTTTGTTGAACGCAGTTCGTTTTTACCTTCCCGTATTAAAACACTTCCTTTTATCAATAGTGCAATTTATAAACAATGTTTTGTGAGTAGAAGAAAATTTCCAATGGTAAACTTAACTGCTTTTTCGACGTTATTTTACCAGCTAACTAAAAATAGGAAAGCCTTGAACCCCTTCCACTAAATTTAGTTAGTATTAAGATTCTTTTACAGGGAGTGCAGTGGAGCTGACGCTGAGATCATTTAGTATTTGGTTATATCATCGCTAGTCTCACTGAACTCTTCTGAATTCTACATGTCATGTGTGGTCTGGCGTCTCCTTACCAGCAACAGGTCCCAGGCTCAAACTAGTCAATTCCCTAAAAAACACGCTCAGAGCGTCGTTGCGCGAAAGTGGTAGGGAGACACGATATAGAACAAAAAGACACCACCATGAATGTTTAGAATGGCATAGAGCTAAAACAAGCATTGTCATGTTTGCTCCGTGGTGCCCTGTCATCTCGTATTCTAAGGGAAGGACAGTTGCTGATTCAGAGCTCATTGGACTACCGTTGTGCATCACTTTAGTTCTTTTTTTCTATTTTCTGCGAAAATAGCCAGAACAGAATTCAGTAAGTAAGTAGTAAGAACACCCTTTCATTGCGCCAACTAAACGACAGCCTATTCTTATTGTCAATTGGCAACAGTCTTCTTAATGCATTAGATTTAATTCACTATTAGTTTGTAATTGTTACTATTATTATTGTTTTTATACCCTCCTAAGATATTTCCTATCTCAATGAGGTACTGAAGCACATGCCCAGTGATTCTTGGAGAATGGAATGTTGGCCGGTTTGCCAAACAGAATACGAGACGTCAGAAAGTACCAGGAGATACCGCTGCATAAAACCCAAACATGGTCTAGCTCCCCTCTGAGCGCCCGTATAAGATGGTCAAGACAAACTTCTTTCTACTCAGCTGTTCCTTGTACAGCTACCATTAGCAACACAGTTGCAAATCTTTGGCTGCTCTGTGAGATTGCACTTACTGCACTTAACTTCAACAACAGGTCTTCAATTGTTTCGATAAACTCACTTAGATTTTCCTTTGCATTTCGATGACTTACGCTACACAGTCTTCATGTAAAATGAGATACTGTGACAGAAAATTTAATTTTTTGATATCAGGAATGCCGTACTTCATGTAAGGAGCAACTTTTCGTATCTTTAACGTTGCATTATGCTCAGCGACCAATGTTGCAATGAAAGAGAACTGCCCCAGCAACGTCGCGTTAGCTCAGTTGTTCCCCACCACCTGTTTTGTGATAAAAGGGCGGCGTCAGTTTCCAGTTGTAATTGTAGTGCAGGCCGATGCTCTCTAGGTCATTATTTTCCGTTTTATGTAATGCAGCTGCAAATATCTGGAAGAAATTCTTTAACAAAGTCTAAATAAAACTTTTACGCGTTAAGTCTTCTCCAAGCTATACTCACCGAGCTGTGTTAATGGCCGTAGAAGTATGGTTTGTAAATACCAAGCTTTTACACTATAAAAACGTCTCTGAAGAACTTCGACTCGACCGTCAACCATACGAATTTGAGTTTTGTTCGTCGCTTAGGACCCATACGTCAGAGGAATAGTAATGAACTCACTATGGTTCCTGAGTGATAAATAAGCAATTTTGTTGGTTAAAATCTAATTCAGTGCCTTAATTATCACTTTCGACCAGCTTCACGTTCTCGATGAATCCATACATGAACCTCAAAATTTGCAGTGTGCCTCCGCTGCTATAGAGCATGTACTGCATGGTAGTGACACAGTTTCTCAATTATATTTACCGTAAGAAATCAAACCACGAGCATAAAATTCATACACCACAGTTATTGACTGACGATAACATACGAATTTATGCCCAGAAAGCTGCCTGAAGGATCTCTTCCAAAAGGGAAAGGCACTAGATATAAAGCATTACAAATGACGAAAAAAATCGTAGTGAGGTAGTCAAATTGGATCGAAAACTATACACTTATCTTGTATATGTAATACAATACTCATAATGTAAAAACGGGTCGTCTGCCATCGCTGCTATTGGTCATGAAATGCCAATTCTAGACTTTTTTGTGGAGCATCACGCAACAACAGTAAAACATTTTATACTCTCCAATGTTGGAGGTAGCGTAGTATTTAGACGAAAGGCAACGAGGGGCTTCGGATGTGAGGTACTGCATTCAGATGGCGCGTGAATTACTGCTAGACTTTGGGTTGGACGTAGCGTGCCAGTCCCAAAAGAAGACAAGAGTTCCCCCAGGAACTGCCACAGCCTACAGTGTTGCGAGATGGTGCAGACAGTGTATTATCAGCGTGGCGGTAATATTTGTGTCACGTCGCGATCAGTGTGGACTTAGACTCTGCAGCGGCTTGTGACATGCCGTGTTTCGTGCTGGCTCTGTTTTGTGTCAAGGAGTGTACATTATTCACACCATTTGGCCTCAGCTCCATCGGAGAACCAAAGTGTCAGTAACCCCTATGAGATGGCGTCCACTGAGCAGAAAGATTTTATTGCCATCGAAAGTCTTCTGAGTTACACGAGGCCAGGAAGTAAACGGGGTGGTGGTTGGTACCTACTACTTCAAACACTGTGCGGTGGTAACAGAAATATACATATTATTTCTTACCTCCCGTTTCCTTAAGCGAGAGACAGGCTTGGAACGAGGGATGATTAGGGTTTAGCATAACGTAGACATCCAGATCACTGGAGACAGAGCATCAGGTCGGAGTGGGACAGGATGCGGAAGAAAATCGGTCGTGCCCTGTCAAGGGAAACGTTCCGGTATTCACTTTAAGCGATTTA
Source organism: Schistocerca gregaria (assembly GCF_023897955.1). Classification (NCBI taxonomy): domain Eukaryota; kingdom Metazoa; phylum Arthropoda; class Insecta; order Orthoptera; family Acrididae; genus Schistocerca; species Schistocerca gregaria. The sequence continues at coordinate 845,153,699 of NC_064931.1, forward strand.
AGGAAACACGTAAAACCTATATCTGGTTGATCATATGCGGATTTGAACCACCATTCTCTCGAATACGAGTCCAATGTGCTAACCACCCAGCCTGCACGCTCGGTGGCAGGAATTGAATGAACGAACCCCTGGGAGACTAAAGAAGAGAATGTGAAATCGTAGATATTGTTCGGTATTACAAATCAACGATGGCAAAATTTTTCCTATGAAAGTTACTAACTCTTTTGTTTTTTAATATGTTGTGTCCTAAGTGATAAAGCTGTAGAACCCACATTTTTTTGGTTACAATTAACACTAAGTATTTTAAAAACATAATTTTTAGTCATTTTAATGATGTACACTACCTTATAAAAAATTCGGAAACCTATTAGTGAAAATTAATGTGGTGTGTCCACTGTTCACGTTTATTACAGCCTGGACTCTGGTGGGGACATTTTCAGTGACATTTCTGGATGTCTACACAGGAATGGCAGCCAGTTCTTCCTCAGAGAAGATAGTCATGTTTGACGATGGGGTTGGTTCAAATGACTCTGAGCACTATGGGACTTAACTTCTGAGGTCATCAGTCCCGTAGAACTTAGAACTACTTAAACCTAACTAACCTAAGGACATCACACACATCCATGCCCGAGGCAGGATTCGAACCTGCTACCGTACCGGTCGCGCGGTTCCAGACTGAAGCGCCTAGGACCGCTCGGCCACACCGTCCGGGATGATGGGGTATCGAGCAAAGTCGACCTCGTAACACACCTCATACGTATTTCATTGGGTTTACTTTGGGACTCCGGGCAGACAAGTCCATTTCAAGAATGTCACAGTCCGCAAATCATAGCCTCACAGAAGTTGTTTTAAGACGGAGTGCATTGTCATGCTGGTACAAAACAATCGTCATCTCCGAACTGTTCATCTACTGTACCCAGTGCACAAGGCTGTAAATGTGTTCATATCCTTCCGCATTTAACGTTTCCTTAAGACCAATAAGGGGATCACACCTAACCATGAGACACACCCGCATACCATAATCCAACCTCCTTTGTACTCCACTGTGGCCCGTAAGCAACGTTCTCCACGCTTTCGCTAAACCTGAACCATTCCATCGGACAGTGACAAGGTGTAGCATACGTCATTACTCCAAATAAATCGTTGCCTGTCATCCAGTGTCTAGTGGCATGGTTAATTAAACCGCCTAAAGCGTCACTTATCGTTGAGTACAGACATGTGTACCTTGTACAGAGCTGCTAGACCGTTTTACACAATTCTTCTAACTCCATACACGTAGCCATTTTGCTAGATGGACTTTGAAACTCAACAGCGATTCCTTCCACTGATTTCACGTGATTCTATACAGCCACTCTCCTTAATGCTGATGTTACTGAGCGACCAGATCAGTGCTTTTATCAAGACATCATAGGAACTGAATTATGATATCAGGGCTGCGAAAATACCGATATGATGGAAGAGTACCGTCGGTCTCTCCACCGGGACGAACGTCCAGCAATCCAGCAAACAAAATCTGTATCAAATACTTTAAGGCGAAGGCAGAAGGGCAATATCGTTCACGTGTAATAAAGAAGCGTTTTAATTTTCTTATCGCCTTATGCAAACACAATGTCTACGCAGACATGATTCGACACACGTGTTTCATCCTTTGCAGATCTCCATTTATTTCTTTAAAAGTCATACAAAGTTCATTTTTTTCTGTTTTAGGCCTAAAAACTATAACATATTAATTTTGTTTAACTTGTTTCGACTGTTCACCTGGAATTACATTGTTTGTGAAAATACATTTTTAAAAGTTGGCTTTCTTCGTGTTTTTCATCGTTTGGACAGCATATCACCTGCAAAGTAGTCATGAGAAATCTATTTTTTTTTAAAAAAAGTCTGTGAGTATTGTTTGTATACGTCACACACTTTCCATTCAGTCGTGCATCTCTGGTGGATTTCTCTTTCTATTGGTATTGTGTGCACTATATTCCTCATCTTTTTTTTATATTTCACTCCCATGTTTTTTTACATCCCACGCATTTTACGCAAAACTGTATTTGAACCAACATTTACGTCTCCATAATCGTAGACAGTCGCTACATTTTTGTCGCCGCTCACTTATTCACCGATTTTCTTCTGTTTAGAATAGAATTTTGTTCCCATAATATTCGACGTTATGTAAATACAGGGTAAAAATTAATAAAACCTATAAACCGAAGGGGCGGATTTATAACGAAATGGAGGAAAAAAGGTCCTATGAACAAATGTCTGGAAATGTATCGTTGCCACAGTAGATGGTGCTGCCAAATAAAAGTTTCTCTTACCACGTGCTGTGTCATCCTTCTATATTGCAGGCTGTGTGATTCACTCAGCGTACTGTAAGCAGCAGAATGGTCGGGTATTCGTGTCGGGAACAAGCCGAGATGGTGTTTGGGTGCAACCAAGCGCTTGCCCGCGAAAGGCAAAGGTCCCGAGTTCGAGTCTCGGTCGGGCACACAGTTTTAATCTGCCAGGAAGTTTCATATCAGCGCACACTCCGCTGCAGAGTGAATATCTCATTCTGGAATGAGTAGTGCTCAGATGTGGAGGATACTGAAAAAGTTCAAATAGGGGTAGCTCGTTTCATATTATCGTGAAACAGGGGAGAAAGAGCCATGGACATGATACGTGAATTGGGATTGCAGTCATTAAAACAAAGGCGTTTGTCATTGCGGCAGGATATTCTCGTGAAATTTCAATCACCAACTTTCTCACCCGATTGAGAAAATATTCTGTTGGCCCCCACCTACATAGGGGAACTGATCATTATGATAAAATAAGAGAAATCAGAGCTCGCGCAGAAAGACTGAAATGCTCATATTTCCCGTGCGCAGTTCGAGAATGGAACGGGAGGAAAACAGCTTGAAGGCAGTTCGGTGAACCTTCTACCTGACACTTCATTGTGAATTGCAGAGTAACCCTGTAAACGTAGATGAAATAAGTACGGTAACATTAATTAATTCTTCATTAAAATTCATTATTTTATTTAAATTTTTAATATAATGACATACTCCTTTACATGAGTTATTGCAAGTGACCTTGTAAATAATTTAAGAAACTTAAATGAGGGCATGTAAGTGTGTAATTATAAGTATCAATACGTGATATTTACTCCAGTTACTGAATCACTGAAGACACAATACATTAACAGCAAAATGTCAGTGATGTTAAAGACAATTATAAGCACTTAATTTAATGGAAAAACGCTTTTCGGAGCCCTTAGCTCAGGAGTTTGTTGTAGGTTGTAGCATAGAATGTACTATGTTCCATTTCGCCTACAGATGAAACTAGATTCGCAGTATTAGCCCCAAGTATCAAAGCTTGCTATATGCTTTTCGTCAGTTGAAATTCAAATGGTTCAAATGGCTCTTAGCACTATGGGACTTAACATCTGAGGTCATCAGTCCCCTAGACTTGGAACTACTTAAAAGTAACTAACCTAAGGACATCACACACATCCACATCCGAGGCAGGATTCGAACCTGCGACCGTAGCAGCAGCGCGGTTCCGGACTGAGGCGTCTAGAACGGCTCGTCCACTGCGGCCGACTTTTCGTCAGTTGAAGATGTTTCTAGGGACTTGTACAGAGTTACAGGCAGGTAAGTGATACTATAACTCAGTGTTTACACCACAAATGTATGAGTGTTCTACAATACGCGACATGATTATTCGGTGAATCATTTATTAGAGAGAATTACTTAGCTGATATCCGAGTCGGTTTGCTGCTGATAATATACAACTGGGAATGCGTTGTATAATCATACTGAGCTTTCTGTGTAATTATAAATCCTCTGTGGTGTGTCTTCCATGCACGGTAATATTCTTGATTACGTGGCAGTGTATTTGACGCAGCGACTAGACGCAACAGTTCATGCCTAAGTCTCAGCGATAATTAAGCAACTGTTCCGGCTACTTCACCACAGAGCTAATACCGGGCGAGGCCGTTAAGACAGCTCACCCTAACCCATACAGACCGAGTAAGCATCTCTAGATGCGACTTCCGCTACTTTACAAGGGGCAATACTGCCAATTTTCTGACTTACGCCAGTAATTCGTAGCGTTTGTAGCTGCCGAATGGAGATACCATTTGTTTTTTTTTTTTAGTGGAACTATCTGCTTTTCTTTTGAATTGTACAGAGCCTTCAACCAGGACGTCAGCGACATAACGGGTTTGGAATCTGATCAAAAAGTAACGAGATAAAAGCGCCACAAACCACTGTGCTGACGTCAGATGAAGACATACGTCTACCCTAATATACCAAAAATTAACGAACACGTAACTCAGTGACGGCTGTCGTGTTGACATGTGCGCTTGAAAGCCTTGAGTCTGTACTCCACTGTTGCAGTGAACAGACAATTCGCTAATGAAGTTACTCAGGCATTCACAATGTATACCGCAACTGAAAAGGAGGATATAATTTTCGTTTAAGGCGAATTTTGTCAAACTGTTAGACAAAGAGTGCAGTTGTACATCGAATGGTATCACGATCTGTGTTTGTAAACATTGCAATAGAATTCAAGAAACTGTAAACGTGAAGAATGAAACGCCTCAACAAAAAAATACAACTTAAGAAGGTTGGGCAACTAACATTTTAGCGGAGATAACACTCAGTGCTCACATGTCACTTCGAGGAAGATTGAATGTGCGAGTGGGATCAGTGAAAGATTTGTTCTGTGAAGATTATATTCCAACGAATTTAATCCTTTCAACATTTCGTGCTATCATCAGTTTCGTGGCAATCAATTTCAAACTCTGTTACAGTTTTCAGGATGATGTCTACGAATATTTTTATCTCTTGCAGACTACAACTGTTGTATTACTTGATGTGACAGTGATAATAGTAAAAACACGAATCGTACCTGATTTACGTGTGTGATTACATTTCGTACAACAGAGAGGATGTTTTGGGGGACCTTCCCTTCTGACCGTGGGACAAACAGTGCGTTGTTAGTGTGTTACTATTTGATCAAGTTCCACACATGTAATGTCATTGAAGTTATCCTTGAAAGCGTTTTCTAACGCCACTGAAAAAGTATATATTTACATTTTTATTTGCACTACCGGCCATTAAAATTGCTACACCAAGAGGAAATGTAGATGATAAACGGGTATTCATTGGACAAATATGTTATACTAGAACTGACACGTGATTACATTTTCACTCAATTTGGGTGCATAGATCCTGAGAAATCAGTACCCAGAACAACCACCTCTGGCCGTAATAACGGCCTTCATACGCCTGGAAATTGAGTCAAACAGAGTTTGGATGGCGTGTACAGGCACAGCTGCCCATGCAGCTTCGACACGATACTACAGTTCATCAACAATAGTGACTGGCGTATTGTGGCGAGTCAGTTGCTCGGCCGTCATTGACCAGACGTTTTCAATTGGTAAGACATCTGGCGAATGTGCTGGCCAGGGCAGCAGTCGAACATTTTCTGTATCCGAAACGGCCCGTGCAGGACCTGCAACATGCGGTCGTGCATTATCCTGCTGAAATGTAGGATTTCGCAGGGATCGAATGAAGGGTAGAGCCACGGGTCGTAACACATCTGAAATGTAACGTCCACTGTTCAAAATGCCGGCAATGCGAACAAGTGGTGACCGAGACATGTAACCGATGGCACCCCATACTATCACGTCGGGTGATACGCCAGTATGGCGATGACAAATACACTCTTCCAATGTGCGTTCACCGCGATGTCACCAAACACGGATGCGACCACCATGATGCTGTAAACAGAACCTGGATTCATCAGAAAAAATGACGTTTTGCCATTCGTGCACCCAGGTTCGTCGTTGAGAACACCATAACAGGCGCTCCTGTCTGTGATGCAGCGTCAAGGATAACCGCAGCCATGGTCTCCGAGCTGATAGTCCATGCTACTGCAAACGTCGTCGAACTGTTCGTGCAGATGGTTCTTGTCTTGCAAACGTCCCCATCTGTTGGCTCAGGGATCGAGACGTGGCTGCACGATCCGTTACAGCCATGTGGATAAGATGCCTGTCATCTCGACTGCTAATGAAATGAGGCCGTTGCGATCCATCACGGCGTTCCGTATTAACTTCCTGAACCCACCGATTCCATATTCTGCTACCAGTCCTTGGATCTCGGCCAACGCGAGTAGAAATGTCACCATACGATAAACCGCAATCGCGATAGGCTACAATCCGACCTTTATCAAAGTGGGAAACGTGATGGTACGCATTTCTGTTCCTGAAACGAGGCATCACAACAACGTTTCACCAGGCAACGCCGGTCAACTGCTGTTTGTGTATGAAAAATCGGTTGGAAACTTTCATCATGTCTGCACGTTGTAGATGTCGCCACCGGCGCCAACCTTGTGTGAATTCTCGAAAAGCTAATCATTTGCATATCACAGCATCGTCTTCCTGTCGGTTAAATTTCGCGTCTGTAGCACGTCATCTTCGTTTTGCAGCAATTTTACTGACCAGTAGTGTAGATTAAAAAAAGAAGGTGCAATAATTTGGCAGTTATAAACGTTAAATATTACTTGCGTTAAGTCAGAAAATTTTTCCTTGTAATTCACCGACAACCACACATCGTTATACTCTGGCGCACAAAACGTAAGGGCGAAAGTGACTTTCACTCGATGTATCATTGTCAAGTGAAATAGCTCAATGAAGCTTCGACGATGCATAGTAAGAACTGCTGTAGTATAACACAGAAGATGTCTGGAAGACGTAAGCAATGAGACGAACAGAAATGAAACTTTTATTCACGACAATAATAACACTGAAATCATCCGCGATTCTTAGTGTCCCTCTAGGCATTAGAAAAGGTGCTGGATGGTCGTTGGTGCACGTGGATGTGCTGTGGTAAGTTTCCCCAACGCATCCCATACTTGTTTGATGCGGTTTCAGTCGGGAGATCGGGCAGGCCAGTCCATTCTGAGAAAATCCGCTCGTTCCAAGAGCTCCTCTTTCTGCGCTGTTCGAGAGGTCGCCTACAAAAATGAAGTCAGGGCCAAATGCACTAACAAAACACGAACATGGGAAAGGAGTGAAGTGTCACAATAACGTTAACCGATGAGTGTACCGTGTTAAAAGACTTGAAGGTCAGTACGCACACGCAACATTACGCCGACCATCAAAACGATTATGTTCGACAATTTTCCTGATTGCATTACCTGTTCCCACCTCTCACCATATGAGCCTACGTCAAGAATCACTCCTCAGACTGAATCTGCACTCATCTGAGAAGAGCACCGTATCCACTTGGCACCAATGCTAATGGTGCCACCGACGTGCGGATGTCAACATAATATGATGTACTGCTCATAGGGCAAGGAGAGGACCACCCTGCATTTACCATACCATTGTAGACAGCAGTAGTAGGCCAAAAAGGACATTAGCACACACTGCGGGTTGCCTATATCAGGGGCGTGTATACATTCAGGGACAAGCCTATTAATCTCTCTTGATTGACACGTTCCTAAGCTATTGTTCTGTTAAGAGGATTATGGACTCCCTAGGGAAATCTGCTCTTCTTATTAACAAGCCCTTCAAATATTGTTCGGTTAAGAGGTTGTGCAAGTAACCCCCACCACTCTTCCTCCCTCTCCTCCTCCCTCACCTCTCTCTGATACAAGCTCACTTCTGATATCAATTTGATTGGTTAATTAACTAAATCGATCAATTAATTAACCCCCTCCTCTTCCTGCCACCGCACCCCCCCCCCTCCGAAATTGGCGTGAAAAGTTAGTTCATTGTCCATTTGGCAGGAAATCGATTTCAGTGTGTAGAATATTGCTTAAACAATTTAGACATTGTGTGGAATATTATTTATTTAAACAATTTTTGGGATAAAAGGCGATGTATGAAATATACTTTATTTATTTATTTACAAAATCTTGATGGGAAATCGATTGCAGTACATGAGAATTTGTTTAAACAAGTTAGACAATCTGTGGAATATTGCTTATTTAAACAATTTATGGGATATGAGGCGGTGTATGGGGTAAAGTTATTTATTTATTTACGGAATTTGGAGGAAAAATGATTGCAGTGTATTGAATATTGTTTAAACAATTTAGACAATGTGTGGTATACTTTTTATTTGAACAATTTATGATATACAAGCTGGTGTTCGGAATATTTAAACAACTGCAGTGCTTCTTTCATTCCTAACTCTGAATTACACTGTCACAGATATCTTAAAAATAACTGAAAAACTTTCTTCTGTCACGCAGGCTGCCCGGAGTCAAGGTGCACCGGAGGGACTTGAGAGCATCACCAGGCTCGCACACCACTGTCGGCTGTCGGCTGCCATCTCAAATGTTCGGTCCTGTTTCTGCATGCGTGAACCAACATGCTGCATACCAGCGCATGTGAGAGACGCCTTCCTTCTAAAGCAAATACCTGACTGGGAATCGAGCCTGAAATGCTGCTGAAGTTAATAAATAATTAATGTCCGGTCACAGTATTGTAATATAAGGAACGTAAGGCAGATGAGATGGCTATTTCGCACCACACACACACATACACACACACACACACAAATTGATGATGTCACAAAACTAGTAGCAGGCTGCCTCGAATACACTTTAGAAAGGATCGCTGCAAAGAGAGAGAGAGAGAGAGAGAGAGAGAGAGAGAGGTGGGGAGAGAGAGAGAGATAGAGAGAGGAAGGGAGAGCTGTAATTTGCTTTGCAGAAGGTATATGGGATGCCACTAACGTTGCTTCAAAAGATGTGCTATGGGAAATATTAATTAAATCGTTAGAATAGCATTTAAGCAATGTGCTTCACACAGTTTAAAACTACTCAAGATAAAAAAGATCGACACTGAACAGTGATTTGCGTGCGTAAACAACAGTCTTTTGTGTTTGACGAGAAAGTTCGTTAAATAATCCAAACCTATTATTATTTCATATCACGACTGTAAGCAGCGATTTATAACCTTCGTGGTTATAGAGTTTTCTTTTTTAAACCACTCTAGAATTCCTGAAACTGGTTCTCTCCACTACACCGAGACAAAGAAGGAGGGAGGAAAAGGTCTGTCACGTAATTGGGATATTAACAAGAACAACAGCAACAAATACCCCCACAAGACGAGAATCCACTGTGATGTATTGAGAGGCACTAAACATGATGACTATACATTACAATCCAGTCCGTAGTAATGAACTGTCATGGCTACATGTCAGAGGTCGTTATCAATCGGGAATTTCACGCAGCAATTGGGTTTTTATAGCACTATAGAACTCCTAAATTGCCTCTCCACTACCTTCGAAAGGAGGAGGGCCTACTGTGTGACAGGATAGAGACAACAAAACATACCATTTTAAGACAGAGTCCAATTGCGGCGGCGCGGTTCCTTCCGTCCCTTTACGACGAATCTGCACCTACCTGTGAACATTGTCTCAGCAGGTCATCAGTAGGGAAGCCGACCGAAACATACTGTACTTCGACGTGAACCAGGCTGCAATTCAAGTCACTAATCTACGTTTCGGGAGAAAGTTTTCACACGAAATGAAACGTTGGAAATGTTGTCTCTAATTAATACACTCCTGGAAATGGAAAAAAGAACACATTGACACCGGTGTGTCAGACCCACCATACTTGCTCCGGACACTGCGAGAGGGCTGTACAAGCAATGATCACACGCACGGCACAGCGGACACACCAGGAACCGCGGTGTTGGCCGTCGAATGGCGCTAGCTGCGCAGCATTTGTGCACCGCCGCCGTCAGTGTCAGCCAGTTTGCCGTGGCATACGGAGCTCCATCGCAGTCTTTAACACTGGTAGCATGCCGCGACAGCGTGGACGTGAACCGTATGTGCAGTTGACGGACTTTGAGCGAGGGCGTATAGTGGGCATGCGGGAGGCCGGGTGGACGTACCGCCGAATTGCTCAACACGTGGGGCGTGAGGTCTCCACAGTACATCGATGTTGTCACCAGTGGTCGGCGGAAGGTGCACGTGCCCGTCGACCTGGGACCGGACCGCAGCAACGCACGGATGCACGCCAAGACCGTAGGAACCTACGCAGTGCCGTAGGGGACCGCACCGCCACTTCCCAGCAAATTAGGGACACTGTTGCTCCTGGGGTATCGGCGAGGACCATTCGCAACCGTCTCCATGAAGCTGGGCTACGGTCCCGCACACCGTTAGGCCGTCTTCCGCTCACGCCCCAATATCGTGCAGCGCGCCTCCAGTGGTGTCGCGACAGGCGTGAATGGAGGGACGAATGGAGACGTGTCGTCTTCAGCGATGAGAGTCGCTTCTGCCTTGGTGCCAAAGATGGTTTTATACGTGTTTAGCGCCGTGCAGGTGAGCGCCACAATCAGGACTGCATACGACCAAGGCACACAGGGCCAACACACGGCATCATGGTGTGGGGAGCGATCTCCTACACTGGCCGTACACCTATGGTGATCGTCTAGGGGACACTGAATAGTGCACGGTACATCCAAACCGTCATCGAACCCATCGTTCTACCATTCCTAGACCGGCAAGGGAACTTGCTGTTCCAACAGGACAATGCACGTCCGCATGTATCCCGTACCACCCAACGTGCTCTAGAAGGTGTAAGTCAACTACCCTGGCCAGCAAGATCTCCGGATCTGTCCCCCATTGAGCATGTTTGGGACTGGATGAAGCGTCGTCTCACGCGGTCTGCACGTCCAGCACGAACGCTGGTCCAACTGAGGCGCCAGGTGGAAATGGCATGGCAAGCCGTTCCACAGGACTACATCGAGCATCTCTACGATCGTCTCCATGGGAGAATAGCAGCCTGCATTGGTGCGAAAGGTGGATATACACTGTACTAGTGCTGACATTGTGCATGCTCTGTTGCCTGTGTCTATGTGCCTGTGGTTCTGTCAGTGTGATCATGTGATGTATCTGACCCCAGGAATGTGTTAATAAAGTTTCCCCTTCCTGGGACAACGAATTCACATTGTTCTTATTTCAATTTCCAGGAGTGTATATTCTGAAAGCCGGTGCTAGTCTTAACACAGTCACTCACAATATCTTCCACTCACGTTAGCAAGTTTAAGGTGGTGCATTTCCCGAAAACGTAATAGCTACAAAAATGCGGATTGTTTTGACTGAGAATGCTCCCCAAATAATAAGTCTGTCGGTACCTAATGCAGTCACCGTTTTTAGCCACCGACCTGCTCAATACGCCACGCGAAATTTATGAGTTTTCTCGTCACAAAATTCACCAAAAAATTCCGAAATTTCTACACACCCATCGGAATAATTATACCGTCACTTTACAACACTTTTGATGTATGAAACACTGCTAGATCCGGCAACTTATCATTTCCATCGGAACCACTACTACACACGTCCGAACTATTTCATGGCTAGCCTCCGACTCCTCTCTAGAATACTCTGTCTTCTCTACAAGCAGAGAAAGGCGCGTGAAGAACATTGCTTCCCCATTGGTCAGTTTTCTCAACATCCAATAGAAAAACAACATTCTCCTGCGTCAATCCGCGCTTTTCATCAATAACCAATCGCAAAATAGTAAACGTAATGACTACATTTTTTACCGACGTAATTATCTAATATGCTGAAGTTTTGTTTATGCATAAAGTTATTTACTATTGTTATTTATACCTGAATTAACTTTCCCTTTACCATAAACTTACTTTACAAATCTATTCTACAAAAATCCCGTTTGTCCACATCCATACTTCTTCGAAATGTTCCCACACTAAATCCCACTACATAACTCGTTAAACAATTATCTTCATATTAACCTTAACCCACACTCACATATCATTCATACTGCTAAAACACATTTATAACATTTTACATACACAAAAAACACATAATAACACTTTTTGAAAATACTTGAGCAGTTTATGAAAAACATTCTATTACTTTAGTGCACTCTGGTGGGCGCAATCGAAACTAAATCACATTCCCCTATCCAATACTGTCCTCTATCGGCTGACACATAAAACTACGTGTGCGTCCAGTCTCGCATCACCATCTCTCACTATCCAGCTCTGAGACACATCTTCCACTTAACCGCCTCCAAGGCAGGATCGGTACAAGGCGCTACTCCTCACAATGCGATGCATTGAGAAGCAATAAACACGACATATTTAACTACGATCCAGTATTTAGAAGCAGTTGCCAAGGCTAGATGTCGGAGTTTGCTGAAACTTCGCACATGCCACGCACTCATGTCCCATGGTCTACACGCACCCCGCCAGCCCCCTCACATGCTGCCAGCGACATCGCTCAGAGGTCGATGAAAACTACCCCTGCGATCACAGCCACAGTCGTGGATGCATATGTAGGCCAGGGCGCACCAACCTCAGCCATGAAGGCCATCTGGGGATGATTGGAGTGGTAGAAATTCGGATGTTATCAACACGTCCAGTGGAAATACCCATCATTTTGGATCTTCTCTCACGCAACACTCACGTGCGTTTCTGTCAAACTCACCCAGAACACTGGCCACTTTGCCAGCGCTCGCTGTCGTGGACAAGATCAGACAGGTCGGCGCGTTCTGTGTACCTGTGACTGGCTGAACTACGCCGCAAACTTCCAGTCGCCAACGCTTCGTGACCACCCTTGCAACCATCCGTTGTGCAGTAAGAAACGAGCAGATGCAGCTTGGACGTATATAGTAGTTGTCACTAATTCCACCCCGACATGAACACCCAGATTAAAAAAAATCAACTTTACCCAATCTGGGACAGAGACGTTGCTGACCATAAACCTCGAATATCTCACGCGAAATGTAAATTCCTCTCTTTTATACAAGTCATTTTCGAAGACAGAAGAAATAAGGGCATACACGCTTTTTCACATCGTTGAAGCCTGTCACAGTATGGATTTGCCTCCATTTTCTCTAGTTATTTTCTCATCATGTAGAAAAAATCTTTTCTTATCTGTTACGTCACGCAACACAGGACCAGAATATTAAATTCACTTTTGGATCATGATGGTGTGCTAAGATTTATCACTGCCACAGGATGCCTCCTGACATTCGAACTCTCTCTTAAAGTAGCCAAATGCCTCGACACGTATGAAGTCTCTTAAGGTGACAGCACAGAGAAATTGTAAATATCAGGTTTATAAATTCACTAATACATCTCATTTTATTTCGATAGTCGTCTCTCACTGTGTTGTTGGAAGATTAAAATATGGTTAAAAGATATCGATGCAAAGAAAAAAAAAGGAAAAATGCCTGTTTGCCACACTTATTCCCGAATCACATCCGTTTCACCCTACCCATCTCTTCCATCTGCCAGGCGGCACGTCATTGATATCAAATTAATAGGCAAATTAATTAAACTGGTCATGGAAGACTTTGCACGGCGAGTAATTTTATTTCAGTCATCAGAAGGCAGTAGAAAGGGGAATCTCTGGAGGGAAGAGATGTTCTTTTCGAGGAACACTATTGAGAACTGACAATTTGAGCTGACTACAGAAGGATTCTACCACCTGCAACATTCATTTCATGCAAGGACAGCGCTATTAAAAACATGATCACAATGAGTATGTTACTGTCAAACTGCATAAAAATCAGTTTTGGTTCTACAAGCACACAAAAGACACGCTGATAGTGTTACGCTCTCTTGTAGAAATACTGTCAACAATTTGGAATCAAGTCTCTCCATTCAACCACATACCTACTTTAGATCCTATGCAGTTGTCTTTTATTGGTTACAGCTACTAGTGAATCATATTAGTGCCACTCTTATATTTCGAAATGAGTCACCTTTTTCGCACCTATCAGCAGAGGGACAACCTTCGCGTCACGACACGCTGCATTGTTGCCAAATTTATTCAAGATGGCGTCGATTACATAATCCAAGATGGCGGCATGTAGACTTGGCAACATCGCATGACGACATCCAAGATGGCGGCTTTTGGCGGTAGAAAAAAGGCCAATTGTGCTACGTCCACTAACGTGAGCCTCCAGAAGAAAAAACGGCGGGAAGTTTGAATTCCAACAGGATAATGCATGCAAAGACCATACTTGTCTTTATTATTATTATTCATTATTATTGATTATCATTTATTAACATTCATTATCATTTATTATTATTTATTATCATTTATTATTATTTTTGTCATTTATTACTATTTATTATTAATGGCCTGCCTCCACTAGAAAATTCGCTCCAAATTCAAATTCCAACATGATAATGGCTGGAAAACCTTACTTTTGATAATTATTATTCATTATCATTTATTAACATTCATTGTCATTTATTATCATTCATTATCATTATTATTATCATTTATTATTATAGGCGTACCTCCACTAGAAAATTGCGCCAAATTCAAATTCCAGCACGATATTGTCTCAAAACCTGTACTTCTAGTTATTCTTATCATTTATTATTTATTAAAGGTGTCCGATTTTCTCATTGGGAAAGCCATTTTTCTTACATCCATAACAAAAGTCTGCCACAAGTTCAAATCCCAGCACCATAATTGATAACACATACGAGCTTTCTCTGTCACTTATCTTTTTTCACTGGTAGCCTATCGTAATCGCGTCAAATAATAAGCTGCAGCCGGCCGCCGTGACCGTGCAGTTCTAGGCGCTGCAGTCCGGAACCGCGGGACTGCTAGGGTCGCAGTTTCGAATCCTGCCTCGGCCATGGATGTGTGTGATATGCTTAGGTTAGTTAGGTTTAAGTAGTTCTAGGGGACTGATGACCACAGCAGTTGAGTCCCATAGTGCTCAGAGCCATTTGAACCAATAAACTGCACTTATAGTAACGTAAGTCACGTCCTTTGATTTTGCAGGGGGAAGGGACTGAAGACTTTATTTCAAGCAGTGCGGTCATCACTTGTTGTCCAGCACAGTCAGTTCACATATCTTTGATATCGCAGTGCAGTCAGACGTCCACGCTCCAACTAAATTAGTTCAATTCCTCACCACCCCCCGGCCAGCCCGGAGATATTGCCGACACGTGTCAGGTGAGGCGGCCGGCCACTCGCGGTGGGGGCGAGCCCAGCGATCTCTCAGACGTCGTAAACATGTTTTCGCTGGACACGCTGGAACGTGCTGAGTTTGACTTCACAGCGGTCCCTTGTCCGCTCACCACGTGTATTCGTCGCCTCCGCACGTTTCCCGCCAAAATTGTTTCCCTTGGAGCTGAATCACACAGCGGTCGGCTGTTCCCTGCTACACTTTTGGCGCCAAAGTTGTTTTCCTGGCACGTTCAAACCTTTCGATGCAGACCGTTCTCCGTCCACCACGTGGCCTTGTGCGATCGAGAACGCAGTGGTACACTTTTGGTGGCGAAGTTTGTTCGACAGTGGAATCTGCCATGACTATACAGGGTGTTAGAAAAAGGTACGGCCAACCTTTCAGGAAACATTCCTCACACACAAAGAAAGAAAATATGTTATGTGGACATGTGTCCGGAAATACTTACTTTCCATTTTAGAGCTCATTTTATTACTTCTCTTCAAATCACATTAATCATGGAATGGAAACACACAGCATCAGAACGTACCAGCGTGACTTCAAACACTTTGATACAGGAAATTGTAAGTAGGCTGTTTAGGGTTTCTTATAGGTAACGCCGCCGCCACGTAGCGCTCTGTATAAAAATCACTGGCTGTGCCATGTGCAGTCTGTGGCTGGTTTGCATTGTTGTCTGCCATTGTAGTGTTGGACAGCGGCAGCTGGATGCTAACAGCGCGTAGCGTTGCTGAGTTAGAGGTGAGCCGCCAGCAGTGGTGGACGTGGGGAGAGAGATGGCGGAGTTTTGAAATTTGTAAGAATTGGTGTCATGAACTGATATATATATATATATATATATATATATATATATATATATATATATATATATATATATATATATATATTATGATTATAAAGGTAAATACATTGTTTGTTCTGTATTAAAATCTTTCATTTGCTAACTATGCCTATCAGTAGTTGGTGACTTCCGTAGTTTGAATCTTTTGTTTAGCTGGCAGTAGTGGTGCTCGCTGTATTGCAGTAGCTTGAGTAACGAAGATTTTTGTGAGGTAAGTGATTTGTGAAACGTATAGGTTAATGTTAGTCAGGGCCATTCTTTTGTAGGGGTTATTGAAAGTCAGATTGCGTTGCGCTAAAAATATTGTGTGTCAGTTTAAGCACAGCCTTGTACAATTTTTCTAAGTGGACGTTTCATATGGCAAACCCTGCCAGGTTGTTATAAAATTGTAATTGACACCTGTTCATCAAATTAAGTAACTTGTAAATTACTTTTCACTGCACACATTTCTGTTGGTCATAGTATATGGAAAATATGTGAGAAGTAGGGACTGATAGTGTTTGCACGTGTGTTAATAATTCAGTAAGGGACTGGATAACAGCATTGCTGGTTGTAAGGACATTTCAAAAACAATTTTTGTGAGTGCACAAGTGATGGTTATGGACTTGCTATATTATCCGCAAGACACTTCAATGGTGATTGTGCGCCTGCACAGTCAAACAGATGGCTGCTGGCCATCTCTACAAGGACTACAGTGGGTCTACACCTTTGATGACCCACCAATACCATAATCTCTACAAGGACTGAAGTGGGTCTACACCTTTGATGACTCACCAATACCATTATTTCTACAAGGACTGCACTGGGTCTGCACCTCTGGTGGCCCACCAATACCGTAATCTCTACCAGGACTACAGTGGGTCTGCTCTGAGATGACTTACCTACCAATATTCTTCAAAACTTCGACTGACTCTGCTCTGGGTTTGCTCTATTGTGGCCCATTACCTATCTGCATGTCAAGAGTCAGCACTGTCTTTCCGTTGAAAGGACAACACTACTTCTTCAAGACTGCATGGAAATCCACTACTTCCGTGTGCATTTTCTTTTACTACTCAGACTTTGAGAAAAACACTGCAATTTTACTTTGATGAATGATCAGGACTGTCTTTATGGACTGTGAGAAAATTTTAGCTTTTGACCAACACTCTATCGATAAGTGTGTGCATTTCATTTCTTTCTCATTGTAATTATGAAAAAAATTTTCAAATCTGTATTGGCCACTGCCCAAAACAATTTGTAAATTTTTTTGTGGGGAGCATGGGGGCTATGTAAGTAGGCTGTTTAGGTTTTCTTATTGGTAACGCCGCCGCCACGTAGCGCTCTGTATAAAAATCACTGGCTGTGCCATGTGCAGTCTGTGGCTGGTTTGCATTTTTGTCTGCCATTGTAGTGTTGGGCAGCGGCAGCTGGATGCTAACAGCGCGTAGCGTTGCGCAGTTGGAGGTGAGCCGCCAGCAGTGGTGGACGTGGGGAGAGAGATGGCGGAGTTTTGAAATTTGTAAGAATTACTGTCAAGAACTGATATATACACTCCTGGAAATTGAAATAAAAACACCGTGAATTCATTGTCCCAGGAAGGGGAAACTTTATTGACACATTCCTGGGGTCAGATACATCACATGATCACACTGACAGAACCACAGGCACATAGACACAGGCAACAGAGCATGCACAATGTCGGCACTAGTACAGTGTATATCCACCTTTCGCAGCAATGCAGGCTGCTATTCTCCCATGGAGACGATCGTAGAGATGCTGGATGTAGTCCTGTGGAACGGCTTGCCATGCCATTTCCACCTGGTGCCTCAGTTGGACCAGCGTTCGTGCTGGACGTGCAGACCGCGTGAGACGACGCTTCATCCAGTCCCAAACATGCTCAATGGGGGACAGATCCGGAGATCTTGCTGGCCAGGGTAGTTGACTTACACCTTCTAGAGCACGTTGGGTGGCACGGGATACATGCGGACGTGCATTGTCCTGTTGGAACAGCAAGTTCCCATGCCGGTCTAGGAATGGTAGAACGATGGGTTCGATGACGGTTTGGAAGTACCGTGCACTATTCAGTGTCTCCTCGACGATCACCAGAGGTGTACGGCCAGTGTAGGAGATGGCTCCCCACACCATGATGCCGGGTGTTGGCCCTGTGTGCCTCGGTCGTATGCAGTCCTGATTGTGGCGCTCACCTGCACGGCGCCAAACACGCATACGACCATCATTGGCACCAAGGCAGAAGCGACTCTCATCGCTGAAGACGACAGGTCTCCATTCGTTCCTCCATTCACGCCTGTCGCGTCACCACTGGAGGCGGGCTGCACGATGTTGAGGCGTGAGCGGAAGACGGCCTAACGGTGTGCGGGACCGTAGCCCAGCTTCATGGAGACGGTTGCGAATGGTCCTCGCTGATACCCCAGGAGCAACAGTGTCCCTAATTTGTTGGGAAGTGGCGGTGCGGTCCCCTACGGCACTGCGTAGGATCCTACGGTCTTGGAGTGCATCAGTGCGTCGCTGCGGTCCGGTCCCAGGTCGACGGGCACGTGCACCTTCCGTCGACCACTGGCGACAACATCGATGTACTGTGGAGACCTCACGCCCCACGTGTTGAGCAATTCGGCGGTACGTCCACCCGGCCTCCCGCATGCCCACTATACGCCCTCGCTCAAAGTCTGTCAACTGCACGTACGGTTCACGTCCACGCTGTCGCGGCATGCTACCAGTGTTAAAGACTGCGATGGAGCTCCGTATGCCACGGCAAACTGGCTGACACTGACGGCGGCGGTGCACAAATGCTGCGCAGCTAGCGCCATTCGACGGCCAACACCGCGGTTCCTGGTGTGTCCGCTGTGCCGTGCGTGTGATCATCGCCTGTACAGCCCTCTCGCAGTGTCCGGAGCAAGTATGGTGGGTCTGACACACCGGTGTCAATGTCTTCTTTTTTCCATTTCCAGGAGTGTATATTATGATTATAAAGGTAAATATATTGTTTGTTCTCTATTGAAATCTTTCTTTTGCTAACTGTGCCTATCAGTAGTTAGTGACTTCTGTAGTTTGAATCTTTTATTTAGCTGACAGTAGTGGTGCTCGCTGTATTGCAGTAGCTTGAGTAACGAAGATTTTTGTGAGGTAAGTGATTTGTGAAACGTATAGGTTAATGTTAGTCAGGGCCATTCTTTTGTAGGGGTTATTGAAAGTCAGATTGCGTTGCGCTAAAAATATTGAGTGTCAGTTTAAGCACAGCCTTGTACAATTTTTCTAAGGGGACGTTTCAAAATGTTCCAAATATCCATCGTTAGCGAGGATACACGCATCCACCCTCCGTCGCATGGAATCCCTGATGCGCTGATGCAGCCCTGGAGAATGGCGTATTCTATCACAGCCGTGAGCAATACGAGCACGAAGAGACTCTACATTTGGTACCGGGGTTGCGTAGACAAGAGCTTTCAAATGCCCCCATAAATGAAAGTCAAGAGGGTTGAGGTGAGGAGAGTGTAGAGGCCATGGAATTGGTCCGTCTCTACCAATCCATCGGTCACCGAATCTGTTGTTGAGAAGCGTACGAACAATTCGACTGAAATGTGCAGGAGCTCCATCGTGCATGAACCACATGTTGTGTCGTACTTGTAAAGGCACATGTTCTAGCAGCACAGATAGAGTATCCCGTATGAAATCATGATAACGTGCTCCATTGAGCGTAGGTGGAAGAACATGGGGCCCAATCAAGACATCACCAACAATGCCTGCCCAAACGTTCACAAAAAATTTGTGTTGATGACTTGATTGTACAACTGCGTGCAGATTCTCGTCAGCCCACACATGTTGATTGTGAAAATTTTCAATTTGATCACGTTGGAATGAAGCCTCATCTGTGAAGAGAACATTTGCACTGAAATGAGGATTGACACATTGTTGGATGAACCATTCGCAGAAGTGTACCCGTGGAGACCAATCGGCTGCTGATTGTGCCTGCACACGCTGTACATGGTACGGAAACAACTGGTTCTCCCGTAGCACTCTCCATACAGTGATGTGGTCAACGTCACCTTGTACAGCAGCAACTTCTCTGACGCCGACATTAGGGTTATCGTCAACTCCGTGAAGAATTGCCTCGTCCATTGCAGGTGTCCTCGTCGTTCTAGGTCTTCCCCAGTCGCGAGTCATAGGTTGGAATGTTCCGTGCTCCCTAAGACGCCGATCAATTGCTTCAAACGTCTTCCTGTCGGAACACCTTCGTTCTGGAAATCTGTATCGATACAAACGTACCGCGCCAAGGCTTTTGCCCCGTGATAATCCATACATCAAATGGGCATCTGCCAACTCCGCATTTGTAAACATTGCACTGACTGCAAAACCACGTTCGTGATGAACACTAACCTGTTGATGCTACGTACTGATGTGCTTGATGCTAGTATTGTAGATCAATGAGTCGCATGTCAACACACGCACCGAAGTCAACATTACCTTCCTTCAATTGGGCCAGCTGGCGATGAATCGAGGAAGTACAGTACATACTGACGAAACTAAAATGAGCTCTAACATGGAAATTAAGCGTTTCCGGACACATGTCAACATAACATATTTTCTTTATTTGTGTATGAGGAATGTTTCCTGAAAGTTTGGCCGTACCTTTTTGTAACACCGTGTATAACAGCGCATTTGGTCCGCACTAGAACGCTCGCTAACTGACTCGCTCTCTCGCGCGCGTAATAACTCTACAATCACTGCGCCGCCACCCCGCTTACGTCACACACCCTCCATACACGCGACGGACATAGTCTTCTTTAAAACCTGTAGAATTACTCTTGATTTCAGACATTACGGTCATGCAGGTGTGTCCCAACTGACTTCTCCGTGCCCACACAGCGGAACTCCACAGCGCAGCTGACATACGCGCGGCCGGCTGAGCCCGCTCCCTGGCCAGCTGACGTCAAGCGCTCAGCAGTGCCCGCACAGCCCCCACGGCCAGCGAGCCAGGAAGGCGGCGAGCGGCGCCTCAGGGTCCAGCCACAAATGGTCAGCCGCGCCCGCCTCAGCGTCCGACTGCGTAAACATCTGTCCGCGCCCGCGAGCACTTAACGCTAGTCATGACGGAACCTGTCGACCACGTGCTGGACAAAGGACACGTTCCACCCCAAATTTATTTTTCTGAACAGGTTCGAACCTGCCAATACCTACCTCATACAACCGCTCGAGATGTTTGGAAAGTTCTATCACGTGACACGCTAAAAGCTATATCGGTCCTAAAGTTCGCAAATTCTCAGCACCGACGGACAGGAACCAACACGCTTGCCCTGTCCAAACCACCCTCACACCACATACCGCCCCATCAGCACTTGTGATGGAACACAAAGGACACCCTCATCCCCATAAACTTTGCAGTTCAAGACCGATAGACAGGAACCGACACGCTCAAACTGGAATGTTTTTTCTACCGAGTTGGAAACTTCCTTGACGTCACAACGCGCGATCGACCACGTGGCTCTGTCGGACAAAGAATGCTCTCACTAAGTTAACTGACCGCCTGATTCTCATTATTCAGCCAACATGCTTCGATTATCTAACCCAGGATCTTGGCGAAAACACACGTCCGTACACATGAGCCATCGCGCGCAACTAGCTTAGTACCTCCGCAAGTGAATGTAACAAAGTCCGCATGACTATTTAATGAATCTGATCAATTAATTAACCTCTCTGATGCGGAAAACTCCCACGTCCACCTAGACTTGGAATCAATTTTCGCCACTGCCACACCCACATGGACTTGAAATGAAATAGTTAAAGTCCCTACCGGCCATCACGTCCTTTTACCGACCCATGTTCGTTGGCTAACATATACTAATGCTTGCTTCCGTTTACTAACGTGCACTAACGTGTACTAACCTACATT
This sequence comes from Schistocerca gregaria, assembly GCF_023897955.1. Taxonomy (NCBI): domain Eukaryota; kingdom Metazoa; phylum Arthropoda; class Insecta; order Orthoptera; family Acrididae; genus Schistocerca; species Schistocerca gregaria. The sequence goes on from NC_064931.1 coordinate 845,175,382, forward strand.
AACTTATATCACATTCTGTCTGTACAAACAAGTCAAGCTTCAATTCTGATGGTCAGTTCGTGTTTCGCTACCAACACAAGAAAATTGTGGCAAACGAAGCCAGTAACCTAAGTCACCTGTGATGACTCAAAATCGTCTGCTTTGCCTCTCTCACACACCACGAGCGCGCGACCACCCACATCACAGTCTGGATCTTTATACTCGCGTCGGACATACTCCTCTATAAATATTCTAGCTAAACTATGACCCTAATACTGTTGTTCAATCCACACGGTCTAGCACATGGCCAGAGCACACCCCCAGTAGCTAAACCGAGAACATCTTTAGTTAACCACTGAGAGACGGAGATATGCTGCAATCACACGCCTCGCGCTCTCGTTGCTACTAGCCTCAGCAATTCGATCTAACAAACCCTCCATGTAGAAAAAATAACAACACACTCGAACACTCTCATATTCTATATCGTCCACAAATACTTAACTTACATTTTTTTACGCATCGTGTATACTTATCACTCTCATACAAAAAACACTCGCCCTGATATAGCTGGTGTCATGTTGCACAGTCGGCAGACACGCAAATAGCTCCTAATTTCAGTGCACAATATCAAACTGCTCCTAAATAATTCAGCACTCATAACTGTAAACACCATCAGTACTCGTAATCTGTATAAATAACGCACAGAAAAGTAACTCAACAGACGCGCGCAATCAACCTGTCCCACGATACGTCACACGTCCGACAGCTCTCAATTCGCTCAAAGGCCTATGTTCGACCCCTCAAACATGACTTGATGACAGCCGCATTCACACCTAACACCTGAGAAATTCATATCACCTACACACCGAACATAACTATCCAAGCCAGGCCACGCAAGTCGTCTGTCACCGTCCCAACTCAGCGCTTCTCTCCCCTCACAATCTAAAACGATTATTTGAAAATTAAAAAAAAAATAAGAGCCCAGTCAACCTCTCCGAAATTGTATAGTACCCCCCAAAATAGTTAACGCTCGCATTAGTGTTTTCTCAGCTTATTTGAAAATTAAAATTCTTACCCTAACAGAACATGTTCACCAAAATAATACTGAATGCGCTCCTAGCCTCCTGCCTTTCCCGCTCTCAACATACGCAAATGTTCTCAAACCCCCTATATCCCAGCACAACCGATTAATCATTCTTATTCCTTCTTATCGAATTTACTGGCCTAATTTCCTAAGAACCCGTTATCGAAGTACCATCCTGCGTTTCTTTCTGAGGCTTCCTGTGCTTACTTTTACAGAGATCGCTAAATTACATCCACAGCTCCCTCAATCTACACACACACACACACACACACACACACACACACACACACACACACACACACACCACACACACACACGGTCATCCTCTCTGCTGATCCCATAACATAAGCAATAGTAACTTTACAATCCATTATATACAAACCCTACACAATGCAAACCACATTAACTTCACAATACCCATTACATGCCCCAATTCTCTCAATTCCTAAGGAAACACTGTGAACTTGCTCTATCTTTCTACACACGCCACTCTCAGCGGTAATCAGCCCTTCTGCATCAACGGACGGAAGTCCCTCTCAGAACTGTTCCACAAATTCGGCGATCGCCCCCCCCCCCCCCCCCCTCAACACAAATACGTTACTCTCTCTTCTTCTTCCTTCCCTGCTCGCTTTTTTTCTACATACTTATCCAGACTCATAGACTACACGACACACCATTATTTTCTAAGTACAGCATCGTTTAAACCACTGAATAACTAGAAACAAACAGACCAAAAAATTATATTCGCACTCTCGAATACCGAAGTCGTTGATCTCATTATACTTATACAGTTAAATCTTACGATCGCGGTCTCATTTGATTGGCATTCCACAATGAGCTAAGTGTCAGAAATACACTCTCTTGACCGCTGTTACTCTGGAAATATCTCTACCGTCCTTACGACTTCCTCTCTACTCGTCACATAACATAATCAATATTAACTTTACAGTGCAGTGTATACAAACGCTACACAATGTAAACCACATTAACTTCGCAATACAGTGTATACACATTTGACACAAAACAGTGCACTTATCCAGTATATCTCTACAGCATGCGAAAAAAATATCCTATTCCTACAGCGTCTATATACAGCAATGCTCCCCAATCCTAGGAAAGCACCGTCAACCTGTTCTCTCTACAGACCCGACACTCAGAGCTAATCTTCCCTCTTACATCAGCGGACCTAAGTCACCCTCAGAACTCTTTTTACAAATTCGGTATCGTCCCCCCTCCCCTCACGACAAACGCCTTACTTTCTCTCCTTCCTTATCTGTTAGCTTTTCTACAAACATCCTCAGACTCATAGACTGCAAGAACATGTACTTTCTCCATAATATTACACCATTTTAGCTGTACTTCTCAATATCATGCACTAGGTTACACTCTACCGATCACCAGCCGATGAGGCTGGGTCCTGGGAGCGGAAAGATGTTTACGCAGTCGGACTCTGAGGCGAGCGCGGCTGACCATTTGTGGCTGGACCCTGAGGCGCCGGTCGCCGCCTCCCTGGCTCGCTGGCCGTGGGGGCTGTGCGGGCACTGCTGATCGCTTGACGTGAGCTGGCCAGGGAGCTGCCGATGGAGCGGGCTCAGCCGGCCGCGCGTATGTCAGCTGCGCTCTGAAATAAAGAGTAATTCTCCGGGTTTTTACAGAAGACTGTGTCCGTCGCGTGTACGGAGGGTGTGTGACGTAAGCGGGGTGGCGGCGCAGTGACTGTAGAGTTATTACGCGCGCGTGAGAGCGATTCAATTACCTAACGTTCTAGTGCGGACCAAACGTGCTGTTATAAAGTCATGGCAGATTCCACTGTCGATCAAACTTTGCCACCAAAAGTGTAGCACTGGGTTCTCGATCGCACAAGTACACGTGGTGGACGGAGAGCGGTCGGCATCGACAGGTTTGAACGTGCCCAGGAAAACAACTTTGGTGCCAAAAGTGTAGCAGGGAACAGCCGACCGTTGTGTGATCCAGCTCCGAGGCAAACAATTTTGGTTGGTTGGTTGTTTGGGGGAAGAGACCAAACAGCGAGATTATCGGTATCATAGGATTAGGGAAGGAAGCCGGCCGTGCCCTTTCAAAGGAACCATCCTGGCATTTGCCTGAAGCGATTTATGGAAATCACGGAAAACCTAAATCAGGATGGCCGGACGCGGGATTGAACCATCGTCCTTCCGAATGCGAGTCCAGTGTGCTAACCACTGCGCCACCTCGCTCGATAACAATTTTGGCGGGATACGTGCGGAGGCGATGAATACACGTGGTGACCGGACAAGGGACAGCTGTGACGTCAAATTCAGCAAGTTCCAGCGTGCCCAGCGAAAACATGTTTACGACGTGGGAGCGACCGCTGGGCTCGCCCCCAGCGCGAGTTGCGGGCCGCCTCACCTGACAGGCGTCGGCTGTGTCTCCGCGCTGGCGAGGGGGTGGCGAGGATTTGAGCGCGGACGTCGTGGTGACTGCACTGCGATATCAAAGAATATGTGTGCTGACTGTGTTGGAGAACAAGTGATGACCGTACTGCTTGAAATAAAGTCTTCAGTCCCTTCCCCCGTGCAAAATCAAAGGACATGACTTACGTTACACTAAGTGCAGTTCATTATTTCACGCGATTATGACAGACTACCAGTGAAAAAAGATAAGTGACGGAGAAAGCTCGTACGTGTGATGAATTATGGTGTTGGGATTTGAACTTGTGATAGATTTTAGTTATGGATGTAAGAAAAATGGCTTTCTCACCGAGGAAATCGGACGTCTTGAATAAATAATAAATGATAATAATAAACAGAAGTACAGTTTTTGAGACAATATCGTGTTGGAATTTAAATTTGGCGCAATTTTCTAGTGGTGGTAGGCCTATAATAATAAATGGTAATAATAACAACGGATAATGAATGATAATAAATGACAATGAATGATAATGAATGTTAATAAATGATAATGAATAATAATTATCAAAAGTAAGGTTTTGCAGACATTATCATGTTGGAATTTGAATTTGGAGCTAATTTTCTAGTGGAGGCAGGTCAATCAATAATAATGAATAATAATGATAAAGACAAATACGGTCTTTGCATGCATTATCCTGTTGGAATTCAAACTTACCGCCATTTTTTCTTCTGGAGGCTTAAATTAGTGGACATAGAACAATTGGCCTATTTTACCGCCAAAAGCCGCCATATTGGATGACGTCATGCGATGTTGCCAAGTCTACACGTCACCATCTTGGATGACGTCACCGCCGCCATCTTGAATAAATTTGGCAAAGATGCAGCGTGTCGTGACGCGAAGGTTGTCCCTCTTCTCCAATCTGCTACAGTAAACTCCAGCGTGGCTTTTTACACAGCTCCTCTGCGTCCTGTACCTGTTCCTCAGTCTCTCTCTGCTCTCCTTGCTGTAGCTTTGTTCCTATTTAAGTTGAAACCGAACGGAAGTTGAAGATCGCTATATCTAAGGCCTTCTGCATTCCTTGGAGAAACAGTGCGAGCTGAGTTAATGTGACACGACCATCTTTTTTGAGTACTCGGTGGAAATTGGAACATGATGTTGTAGCTCCATCAACTGTGTATGATGTGTAAGACTGGCGCCAACTAAGCTTCTCCCGCAACAGGAGGTAGTAGAAAAAACAGTTCAAGCAGTGATAGTGGTGTCTCTTATCAGGAAAATTAAGAAGTCTCCACATCATACAGGAATTCGAAGAAGAGGAGGATTTTGCCACTGCATTGCGGTACGTCTGCAAACGGTATACAGGTACTGCAGTCCGAAGGAGATCTGAGTCTCTCAGGGTGAATCCATGTCTGTGACCCAAATATTCTCTCTATCATCGTTATTTTGTACCACCCGACAGAGAAAGACTACTAACTACAAAATCCCGCTGATGTAAATCAGTACAGAGCTTGACAAGATATTACCACGTTCCTATCTTCCGATATATCGAAAACAAATAGCATCGGTGGGTGTGCCGACAAACAGCATATGTGATGATCCTATTATTTACACAGGTACTGGTCTACTCGAGCAGTTTGCCAGTGATTGAAGTCGCTTTCAAAGACCAGTATAAAATTTCGTCCCCTATACTACAGAATGGTCATATCCCACAGACTATCAGACGCAAGACAGAGGCCCTATGCTGTTGTTTGAAACATTGCTTTTTTCTGCTGTAACACGTCCAAGACTACCACTTCGTGCACCACTATACATTCTGTATTTCCACCACAACTTCGACGTCCGTGCCGGGTGCTAAATGAACATTAACACATTTCGATCCATTGGCTCTCACAGGAAACTAGACATCACATGATGTAAATTACACTGCTGCTGCCCACACAACATACAGGATGATTGAAATAAAAGGCAGAGGCGGTGTTTGTTATTGTCAAAAACAAAACAAAAAAATCCGGAAGACTTCGCGACGTATGGAAACTGGAGAAGTTGTGGCATAGTGGGACTTTTCCGAGCAACTGTGACTGATGACCGCTACAATTAGAGTCATCGCCCACAATGTGGTAGCACATGTCTCTGTGTTCCATTTCGATTGAACCATCATATTGCAGTCATGTACCCGATCACTGTTACGGCGCTGACCAACCCCAGGCAGTGTAGCTTCCACCAAGATCCTCTTTTGAATCCAAACAAGTGATGCCAGTCAATAATTATGTGGTAATCAATAGCGTACGAGTGGATAGATGGGACGGAAAAGACACCATCGATATACTGTAATAACCATCACACTTGATAGCGCGGTCAATCTCAGCAATTTTAACAATTTCTCGGTAATCCTAACGCTGAGGAAGGACACAACAGCATTTTTCCAATTTCTGTATCATCGCTAAACCAGCCCTCCACTACTTTGTGAGTAGCATATGGCTAAAAAAATGGTTCAAATGGCTCTGAGCACTATGGGACTGAAATTCTGAGGTCATCAGTCCCCTAGAACTACTTAAACCTAACTAACCTAAGGACATCACAAACATCCATGCCCGAGGCAGGATTCGAACCTGTGACCGTAGCAGTTGCGCAGTTCCAGACTGTAGCGCCTAGAACCACTCGGCCACTTCGGCCGGCGCATATGGTTCAAATGTCTCTGAGAACTATGCGACTTAACTTCTGAGGTCATCAGTCGCCTAGAACTTAGAACTAATTAAACCTAACTAACCTAAGGACATCACATACATCCATGCCCGAGGCAGGAGTCGAACCTGCAACCGTAGCGGTCGCTCGGCTCCAGACTGTAGAGCCTAGAACCGCACGGCCACTCCGGCCGGCGAGTAGCATATACTAGATTGCGTATGTAGGTAGATGCCAGCGCACTACATTCATTCTTGGTTAATTCTCGAACTTATGTATACCGAAGTATACCAGATAGAGTGATATTCCGATCTACATACTTCTAGTACTTCGATCATAGTGCATAATATGCTATTATGATTGCCCATCTTTCCCTATGTGGATGTGAGTCACAGGCCATTCTCGCCTTCTTAGAATAAAGTTGGAAAGTGGACGATCTCCCCGCATAGTCTCTGACGAATTCTGTCCATGATTTAACATGCATCCGACCAGAAGTAGCGCTAAATTTCACGTCTCGTGAAGGAAGAGAACGAGTCCGTAATTGTTCAATGAAGACTGCTCCACACGAGTCTTACTCACGGCACACATCCAAGTGCGCAAGATCACTCCTGATGCAAGCATGTCGAGGACGCTGCCACTCCTTATCGATATATGGTAGATATGAGAGAGCTGGGATGATATAACAGACAGTTAAGTAGAAGCAAGTGATTTATGCATGATCGAGCTCCAGACGCACGTAGTTTGAAGCACTTAACGTAAATTAACTGCACTATGAATTCAGAAGTATTGTTATAGTGTCTAGAGTCAGTACGAAGAAGATATTGGTAAGAGAGTAATGATCATGGAACATAAAAATGTGCACTCCTAAGGGTATGCAGTTCTGCTCTTCAACACGCTATAATGCTAGAACGGTGCGTTTTCCGATCTATTAGTCGTGTCAAATGCAACACTGTCAGTATTTCAATGTAAGAAATATATTTCCAGTGCATGACATAAATTCTCCGTGCAAGTTTCTCTACGATAATCTATTGTGCCAAACTGTAAAGTTATAAAACCACTACCTAATACGCCAAACAAAACATCGATTCTTTGTAACACAAACACTAGATAGGTTTCCAGAGGTGTACAACGCTTATTGTTTACGAAGTTCAATCCAGATTAGGCTTAGGAAATTATGATATTTTCGAAACACTCCTATAAAATGACTGTCGACAGCCGAAATTGCATACGAAGAAGCAGTGAGGGAATAAACGCCACGGTCAATAGCCTGAGGTTACGTAGGAGGCTAACTGCAGTTCACTACCGCCCCTGATAGCCTTCCTCTTGCATACAGAACTCACTGCCAGATGTTACGCTGTGCTGCTCATGTGCGGGATAATATTGCCGTTCCACCTTGACGTCACGTAGAATGCGTCCTCTCTCCGCTATTAAGTGTGTATGTGTAGCATCAGTCTACTCTCCTCCTCCTCCAGAACACGAAAATTTATTGATTTCGGTTCCTACTCATTTCGTGGTATTTTCGTCTAATTTTTTGTATTCTCAGTCAGTTTCCGTAATTTTACTAGGTTCTCGAGATGTAATATATTTCATCGTATTTACCTCAATTTAGACTTACTTCACATCAATTTTTCATTATTATACAAGGTTGTCCTTGAATTTTACCGATTTTATGTCATATTTTCCATTTTCCACAATTTTCCATGTTTATATGGTGATACTGCAGACGTGCTCATGTGCGGTTTTACCGCCGGATCCTAAAATCAACTTGACTCTATATTTCGCCGATCCAACTGGTCACTATCTTCAGGAGAATGCTGGTGCGCTGATAAGTCCTGCTATGGACTGACGCCAGGCTCCAAATCGACGTCCTATACAGGCCACCGTTTAGTACACGACTCTTGCGCCGCCCATCACGGTTGCTGCCCTCCAACACAGGGACGTGGCGCCGTCCCTAGCAGAACATTGGCGCAGCGGTATATGGCACTCAGGGCCGCACCGAAAAACGTTCAATTTTGATGGGGGATAGTACAGGATTCCACGTCCTGCTATGAGGAAACCCATTTTCTCTGTTAATTAAATTATCCGCCAACCTAATTTCAATCGCCTGTTTATAGACACTGTTCCATAAACCAGGAATGTTGACAACAACCACAGCCTCGTCAAATTTGCTTGCACATTTGATGGCTGTTTTTTTTTTTTTTTTTTAAAGGTATACTCCATGAAGCAGATTCGTCAGGCTATGGAGTTTGGACCATCACTGGAGGTGCATGGAGAGGAACATAGATCGGTGTCCTTTATTCCTTACACTGGAGGCATATCGTTTAAGATTGGACGAATTTTAAGAAATTTTGACATTAAGCATGTGTTCGGTCCACCTTCTAAGATTATTGCACTACTCGGCTCTGTGAAAGTGAATTGGGGCTTAGGAAACCCGGTGTATACAAAATTTCGTGTCAGTGTGGGAAGGCTTACATTTGCCGTTCGATTCGCGCAGTTCTTGACAGGTGTGTGGAACATCGCCGTCATACGAAGCTACAACAGCCGGAAAAATTGGCGGTAGCAGAACACTGCTTAAATGAGGGACACAGTATGAAATTTGACGAGAGTGTGGTAGTTGCCCACATTTCTGGTTTTTAGAACAGTGTCTATAAAGAGGCGATTGAAATTAGGTTGACGAATAATTTGCTTAACAGAGACAATGGGTTTCCTCTTAGCAGAAAGTGGGATCCCGTACTATCTCGCATCAGAATTGAACGTTCTTCGGTGCGGCTCTGAGTGCCACATATCGTTGCCGCCAGTGTTCTACTAAGGGGGCACCACCTCCTAGTCTTGGAGACAGCAAGCGTGATGGATGGCGCATGCGCCGTGTACTGAACTACAACAGATACTTAAATAACTACATAAACTTCATCACTATCCTCATCTGCAAAAAAGAAAAAAATCCTCATTACTCATTACAATTTTCTTTATATAACTAGACAACATCATTTATTATCCTCTGCAAAAATAGTTCATTATTCATTATCTTATTTATCAGCATCATTCATCAGCGTCACCATTTCATATATTACTAAGTTTCTTACTTATAACATACTTCATCACTAAAATTAACATATATAGCTCTGTTCGACGGTCTGCCGCCACTGTGTCATACTCTGACAAAAAAGTAATTTGTCAAGGTTGCTACCATATGGTGCATATGCTATATTTTGATAATCTTTGTTATTCGGATCCATTTACTCTTCATTACAAGGTACTGCATTTTGTTTCGTTCATTCCGATGGCGAAATTTCCATTTCATAGTAAACCACTGTGGTTGTTGAATTTATTTCTTTTACACGGTATTACTTTCTGAAAATGATTAATATGGTTTAATATCGATTTGCAGCTTGGCGTCGGACTCGTACACGAACAGTGAACATTCGCGCGTCGGAGATCATCGCCATCGGTTTTTTGTGTGCCATCGTGTTGGTGCCTTAGTGTTTCACCGTCTGTGCTCCATCGTTCACATGTGTCGTCTCAGTCATCTATGTTTGTGTACCAGTGCTGAACGTTTTTTATTTAGCTACGCCTGTGAACGGCTCCTTATGTTTTACTTTGTGTGTCTACTGTTTTTTCTCCATCGTTTTGTTTTTGCTTTTCTGTGTCTTCATCTGTACTAACTGTAATGTCTGTGGCCGAAGAACGGCGTAGCTTTGCCGCTGCCGGCCTACCTTGTATAAGTTAGTAAAATGACAATAAAGACAAATAAAGAAGATTCGCGTCAGTTCTCAGCATGACTAACCAGCGAAGCAGCATTCTCCTGAAGATGGTAACCAGTTGGATCACCGAAATATCGAGTCAAGTTGATTTTAGGATCCGGCAGCGAACCCGAAGAGACTTTCGTACCCATGTGGTATCATTTTCTACGAGAATATTTGCACGTCTTATACACCAAGCTACTACTGATAAATAATATAAGTACAGAACATATTAAGAAATGACATAAAGTGCACATGCACTGAGTACAGAACATATTAAGAAATTAAATATAGTACATACACATCATATCAGTCTTTGTCAATTTTACAAGAATTAGGAAAGGAATGGGAAAAATAGCATCATTGTTTTAGCACAGTGGGTTGCACACTGCTGCACAAAAGTCCATATCTTTTCACAGAAGCACGACACCAAGTGTGATAACCTGAAGTTTTTTTTTCATGAAGTAATTATCAGTGTAGCCAAGACACTGAACTGCAGCATTAAGACTGCATGTTGTCCTTTTGGTAGTACAGTAGGTACACTAAACAGTAGGGCCATAACATCTCCGTCGGTCAGAGTGGTGGACAGCTTGATATGTCAACACTACATTCTTGTAGAATCCATAATCTTAGATCAATGTAGCATTGGTGCAAAAACCAAACAGAGTGCTCCATGACCATGAGGATGGACAGGACATACGGATATCGCAGTAATTGGTGGTAATTAGGTCAGAAGGTGAACGATACATTTAGTCTTATGCTAGTCATCATTCAGAACTACACTACTGTATCATCCGATTTGAATAATTATTGGCACTCATTGGCCAGTTACAAAGCATGTGTGTAGTATTACGAAACATTATTTAGAAGTCATCTCATTTCAATAATTATTGGCACTCATTGGAAAATTACAACCTAGTACTCAAGGTGTTTAGTCTAATAATACATAGACATAATGGAATCAATACATCAGAAAAATTTTCATTATATTTAGGAATAGCGATATATCTTAAACTGATAGCAATATTTAGTTGTATACTGGTAATAGTTGGGACTAGTAATAATTTTTTTTGCTAGCAATGCATTGCGTTGGGATCAATAGTCAATTGCTGGGGCATGAAAATATTTGCGTTTGACTTATTACTGTAAATGAGGGTTATTAACGTCATTCGTTCGACGCGCAGGTCGCCGAAGTGGCGTCAATTCGAAAGACCTGCACCCAGCTAACAGTCTACCCGGCAGGAGGCCCTAGCCACACGACATCTCATCATCTAACGTCATTCGTCATGAATCAGCTGTAGCAAGGTTACCAAATAAGTAGAGTATATGTGATCACATTCATGAATGATAGAGACAACTGGGCAAAAAAATGCAAGTACTAGAACAAATTTAATAACTAAGTGCTTGTACACACAACATAATGTCATATTTCAGAAATAATTTTAATCTCACGAAAAGCTTCTCCTGGAAAAAATACAAAGTGGATTATTGAGCTGAAAGAAGAAATGTATATTACGCTGAAAAGTGGTAAACTTCTAATTAACATGGAATGACACATCTGCTTAACATGCATGTACTCTATCTGTTCCTTTCTAAAACATTCAATCATTATACTACGCTATATACGACATACTGTCAAATAGAACTACAACAGATACTTAAATAACTACATAAACTTCATCACTATCCTCATCTGCAAAAAAGAAAAAAATCCTCATTACTCATTACAATTTTCTTTATATAACTAGACAACATCATTTATTATCCTCTGCAAAAATAGTTCATTATTCATTATCTTATTTACCAGCATCATTCATCAGCGTCACCATTTCATATATTACTAAGTTTCTTACTTATAACATACTTCATCACTAAAATTAACATATATAGCTATGTTCGACGGTCTGCCGCCACTGTGTCATACTCTGACAGAAAAGTAATTTGTCAAGGTTGCTACCATACGGTGCATATGATATTTTTTGATAATCTTTGTTATTCGGATCCATTTACTCTTCATTACAAGGTACTGCATTTTGTTTCGTTCATTCCGATGGTGAAATTTCCATTTCATAGTAAACCACTGTGGTTGTTGAATTTATTTCTTTTACACGGTATTACTTTCTGAAAATTATGAAAATGGTTTAATATCTTACATTCAAATCATATACCCATGAAATGAAAACTTTTTTCTAGTGATATGACTAAGCATACATCATAGCACGACAGAAAACGTATCAGGTCAAAACCACAGACAATTTTCAAGTGCAGAAATGTACAAACAATATCATAATGTAGTAGCAAAAAAAAATGTAGACTAGTCAAGATATTGGGATATTATAAGGCAAAATGTCAAAGTAAGCTGGTGTTTGTTATATCTTAAAGATTTCATAGTGCACACAGAGATAATTCTACTTTCGATAGGAAAACCATCACATATACATTAAAAAAATGGAAAATGTGCACGGTCTGATATATAACGACAAGAAAAGGGACCTGCTAACCTTATCGTGTTGAGCACTTGCCAAGAAAAAATATTAATATCATCAGTAAGTGGTCATATAAATATCTGGAAATGGCATTACAGCGTGATAAATCATAAAATATGTTCATTCAATAAAGGGTTTAATATTGGAAATATAGTGATTGCCCTTGATTTTTCTGGTTCTTAAAGTTTCGGCATGTACTACATTGGGGTTAGGAGTGCTGCTAATTCTATATGGACCAGCGTATAGAAGCTCAGATTTACTGCATCTACTGTTTCCTCTGTTGGATAAATAGTGTGTGCGTACTAATATCTTCTGTCCTATGTGAAATTCACGGCGTGTACAAATCTGTTTTTGCTGTCTTCTGCGGCGCTCCGCGGCACGTTTGATGTTGTTGAGCGCAATGTGAAGTATTTCGTGGTGGCGTAATTGACAAGATGTAGGAAAAGACACTAATTCTTTAATTTTGTTAGGTGGTTCAACATTTTTCAATATTATAGTCGGAGATAGCACAGTAGATTCATTTGGTATGGAGTTAATTACATCCTGGAATGAGAGTATGTGGGTGTCCCAATCAATATGTCTTTTATGGCAGTATATTCTACATAGTTTACCAATTTCTTTCAGCTATCATTCAGAAGGATTCGAAAAAGCGTGATACCTGGATATATAGATCGGAGGAATGTTTCTAGCTCCTAACATACGTGTCCATATCGCAGATCGAAATTGTGGTCCATTGTCGGAAATTACTTTCAGTACGTGCCCTACATGAAACAGAAAATGTTTTACAAATGCATTCGAAATAGATTTAGCACTAGCTTTGCGTAACGGAGTGAAGGTAACAAATTTCGAAGTGAGTTCAACAGCGCCAAAGATGGACAAAAACCACTGTTAGATCTGGGAATCGGTCCAAAAATGTCTACAGCGGCCATATGTCTCAATTTAATGGGTACAATGGGATGGAACGTAGGAATATGTGAAATAGTGTCTGATTTAGCTTTCTGGCACATTTTACATTACGCTAAAACTCGCCGAATACGTCTCTCCATGTCGGCAAAATAACAGTTCTGTCTCAGTATAAGAAAACATTTTCTGGCTCCATAATGTGAGTAAATTAAATCAGTATAGCAAATGAATTTGTTAAGAAACTCGTCAGGAATGCATAATAACCAGTTGTTGTCAGGGTGAGAGCGACGAAACAAAATGTTGTTGTGCACAGTATAATTGTTTCTAATGGTAACATTATTCCTATCTCTCCAAAGGTGTTTAATTCTTTCCATAGGTTGTCCTTGCTCTGATCTTGTGCAATGTCTCGTAATGACGACGAAATGAAATTTTTAAATGCAACTTGTTGAATATACATGAGCCTAAAATTTTGCTTGGCAGAAGTCGGTTGCGATGTCTTGCTGATTGTTGCTGAGAGAACGGGATAGTGCGTCTGCTACAATATTTTGTCTACCGAGAATGTGAAGAATTGTAAAAGTAAAATTCCTGTAAATAAAGCTTTCATCTGCTTAACCTGTCGTGTGTAAATTTAGCGGAAAGTAAAAACTGTATAGCTCTATGATCTGTATAAACTGTAGTATGTCTTCCATAAAGAAAATACCTAAATCTGGTAAATGCCCATACAACACATAATGTTTCAAGCCCTGTAACAGAATAATTGCGTTCAGCAGGTGACAGAATTCGACTTGCAAAGGCGATGTTTTTAATTACTGTAGTACCGTCTTCTTCAATTTACTGAAAAATGTGTAGGCCTAAAGCAGTGTCAGAACTGTCGGTGGCAATAGAAAAATTTATGATAGGATTTGGGTGTGATAAAAATGGTGCGTTCAACAACGGGCGCTGATAACCTCGCTGTTGTGCGCCCTAAAACACTAATCATCATCATCATCATCATCATCACGTTCAAAAAGGCATGTTTCAGATTAACAAACTCAGACTGTGCTTGGCCATCCCTGACCAAATAGCGTTTTTACCCGTCAACTGGCACTGGCGGTGTCAAAGCACGGTAATGAATAAATTTACAGATAAAGTTAATTAATCCCAGAAAGCAGTGTAGTTATTTCTTGGTCGTTGGAACAGTAATATCACGTAAGGCTTGAAGTTTTTCCGGGCCAGGCACAATGCCTTCTGTTGAAATTCCATGTCCAAGAAATTTTATGGAAGTTTTGCCAAAGTGCGATTTGCTAAGATTAACTGTGAGTCATTGTGCACGAAAACTTTGCAACAGTTGTTCAAGAATCAAATTGTGTTCAGACCAGTTAGTTTCTGCGATGAGGATGTCGTCTACATACGTTGTGTCTCTGTCTTTAAGTTCTGTCGGAAGTATAGTATTCAAAGTGTGAATAAAAGCTGCTGAAGAAATTGTCAGACCGAACGGTAATTTGCAAAATTGATAGCAGTCACCAAAACAGAGAAATGCTGTGTACTTTCTGCAGTTCGGATGGAGCTGAACGTGCCAAAATCCAGATTTTAAATCTAATGTGGAATAAATAGCAGTACCATGAAATTTCTGTAGAAGTTCTTCTAGTGCCTGTGGGCGATCTATTTCATTAATAATAATGTCGTTGACATGACGCAAATCAAGTACGAGGCGAAGTGAGCCGTCCTTTTTCTTAATAATATGGAGCGGGTCTATGTAGGACTAATTGCCGGTTCAATAATACCTTGGTCAAGCATAGGTTACAATTCCTTCTTGACTTGTTCTCTGTGAATTTATGGAATGGCATAATGTTTGGCTTTAAATGTGTCATGCTGTTTAACTTGAAAATCATACATAAAAACGGACATAGTACCAGGAACGTTGTGAAAAACTGGAGCCTGCTGTAAAAGAATATTGCAGTTCTCTGTTTTACGTTCTCAGAAATCATATGCATAACGTCATAGTCGGCTTCGCCTGGTGTGTTGTAGTGTGTACATACGTATCTGTGAACAATGTGGAATGACAGTCTGTGTTATGCGAGGTAGAAATGACCTCTGTCCGATTAATTGCCTGTTCTTCTGCTTATAAAGCGTGCTGAAATTCTAATGCCAGTTGTAATTTTTCATCCTTTAACATTACATAGGAACTTCGAAAGTCAATAATTGCGTCATGTTGCACCAAAAAATTCGTACCTAAAATAACGTCTGTTGTCAGTAAGGGAACAATCCAAAAATTTGTATGGAACGTATGACCTGCAATACAAAATGATAAGTGTGTCTGTAATTTTACATCTACTCCTTTACCAAATTCTGCTCATTTTACTTTAGTTTTGCCTAATGGTAACGTAGGATAGGTGTTCTCTTTGTTACATTCGTTGAAATCGATTACTGCTGAAAATGTGGATGATTCAATCTTTACTTCAATAACAGATTGGGAAATGGTTTTTTGTATAACTAGTTTTTCATGTAAAAGTGTGTCTCGGATGTCGTCATAAGTAATAACACTTTCCTGAACAAGATTCTGTGACTCAAAAGTATTGCTTACGTTGCTGGAAGATGCCATCTGTACTACATCTAGTCAAATTATTTCTGACGTGCTGTTATTTGTGGGAGGATGCTGTGGCGTTTCAGTTATCTGTACTGTACTGTTACCTCGTCTTGACGTATTAGATTGGGGGTGATATCGACTGTCTGGTTCATTCATGATAATCTATGGTTGTGGATGATTCTGCTGCTGACCAAACCTGCTGTTATTAAATGTTCGCTGAAGACTGTGCTCATTACCTTTACGTCTGTCATGATAGTCAGTACTATACGGCGCGTTGCGATAGGAGTTGAAATGATGTGTCTTCTGTACGTAGTGATTGCCTTGTTGCTGTGCGTTACTATTTGGCGGAGCGGACGCTATACGTTTAGGCGGCGAAACATTAAAGCTTGGTTGACCTTGCTCATTACATTGTTGGTTAGGTATACCAACCGGCTGGTTTTGTTGTTGTTGTGGAGAAAAGCCTCTACTGTTGCCAAAATGTGTTTGCGGTTGTTGATAATTTTGACAATACTGATTATTAAAATTGTGCCTGGTATTAAAGTTCTGGTGGTTGTCATTCCTGGAGAGTCTATCACCTTTGGTATTAAAATAGTGTGGCTGATCGTAATTACTGTATGCTTGTTGGTCTTGGTTATTTGTGAAAAATTTTTGTTTATGAAGGAATGATCTCATTGCCGAACTTCCAAAAGCTGTAGCAGATCTCTAAATGCCGAAGTATTTTCTTTCTGTTGTCCTATTAAAAGTGACACTCTTAACGATCGTGGTAATTTTGAAATACATAATTGGATTAGTGCTGACTTACTGTATGGCTCACATAAATATTGATTTTGGTGTACCATGCGTTCAAAACATTGTGTGACAGTGGAAAAATTTGAGTTCTCACAATTCTGTAGGATAATTAACTAATCCTTGATTCCTCGCTGTGTTGTCTTCGACCAATATGCTGACAGAAAAGCATTCTGAAATTCTTCGCGATCGGTCTCATACGAGTTGCCGGTTCGCCTTCCAAAAAAATGCAAATAAATTCAACTTAGTGTGTTAGGGGCCAAGTTGGTGGGAAAGCAAAAGTAAATTGTTGTATCCAATCCGAGGGGTGAACCTGTATTCTATCATTTTTAAATACCTTAAATTTCCTAACGGATAGAAAGTGCCTGTAGTCAAAATTATCGTCTCTGAATGTCTGAGCAAATTCAGGATTGTATGAGAATCTGTTTGTATGTGTCTGTTCTGAATCTAAGTCACGTACTCCATGTAAATTACCTAAGTTATACTGGCTGTGTGAGTGTGACAAATGTTCAGAATGTAGCGTATGCTGTGACGTGTTAGAGGCTGAAACATTTTTTCATTTCTGTCACTTCTTGCTGTAAAGATGAAAATTTTCTACGTAATGTATTACTGGACGTACCTATCTCACTGATTCTCTGCTGTATATAGTGGAATTCGGGTGTTTGATTGAACTATTGAAATCGTCTGATTTGGTGTCACTGTTATTTTAGATAATGTCAATACGACTGGCCAATTCATCAAATTTTTCAGTCAGTGCTTCTACCTGATCGTCATTTTTAGTGTGACAGGCATCAATTTGTTTTTTCATTTTACGTGTGGTTTTGTTTAATTTCTTAACGTCTGTTTTAATGGCGTCGGGATCCTGTATTAACTCCAATTGTTCAAGTCTGTTGGTCACTGTATGAAAGTCTACTGTGCATTTATTTTGCAAAGTCTGAATATTAGTGTCTGTTTTTGTTTTTAGATCGGAGATTTCACCATGAAATTCGGTGTTCAAATGTTTGATAGTACTGATTTCGTCTGATTCTGTACCAATGTTGGTGTCTACGTATGTTTTTGCTTTCGTAAACAACTTGCACTTGTCTTCCTGTCTCTGTGTAGTAATTGTTTCCATAACTTGTTTCTTTACTTTATTCTGTTCCTCTATGAATTAATGGTAGCGTGCTTCACTGTTTTGTAGGTGACGATTAAAACATTCGTCAGTTTGGCTGTTCTGTTGTTCAAATTTCTTGTCGCCTTTCGCATCCAGAGTGCGTGAAAGTTCTGCTGACACTACTTTAAACTAGTCGCATAAATGTGTTGCATTTTCTGAACATTGTTTAGCGACTGCACTGATTTCATCTCTAAGTACTTATGTTGCGGCTGTATGTGTATTACGTATTTCTTGTGCAACAGATCTAATTTCTTCACTACTATTCCTAGAACAAACCTTAATTTCCTCACGTAACTGCTCTTTGGTATTATGACATTGCACGGCAATGGCTGTAATTGTTGTAAGTTGTTTCTAACTGTTGTCTTGTTGTTCATTCGACTGTTTAAAATAGTTGTCTTGTTTTTCACTAAGTTGTTTGTAATTTTGTCGTGTTTTTCATCAAGTTGTAGCAATAATGCCACAACTTGAGCCATGCCAAAATTAGCGACTCTAATCTCTGTGCTGTGTGATGGTGACTCTGCATTTGCCACGTTTTTTGTAACCATTTGGTCATTGTCTGATTCATGAAATGATCTGCTAATTGGATGTGCACTGTTGGTTACTACATCGGAATCAAATAAATCTGATGTATTTTGAGTACATTGTTCATCTGCGTTAGAAGCATTTATCTATTCACTGTGCAAATTTTGAAAATCAGGTGTATGAAACTGGGCAGCGTTCATTGTAGCGGAACGTGCCGCATCATCAGTTGCATTAAATTTACTGTGAACATAATTGAATTGGTTTGCTCATCATTTAGATTAGAATCATTACTGGTGGTCGGCACGCACTGATTATCTGTAATTGGAGGTGTATCGTTATGACAGTGAGTGTCACCAGTGTTATCTGTCAATTCGGCTTTTTTACTCATTACGCATCTCGATTTACTGTTGGCAGTTTTTCGCGGCATTTTCACAAGTCAAAGGTAGGCACAAAATCAAACAAAGACAAAGCAAAAATGGAACAAATACAATAACAACAAAGAGCAATAAATTGCCGATGATATGTGAGAGAAGGAGTGACAAATTAGTAAATGGTAGCGCCAGATGCAAACTACTTTTAACATTAGGTAGATGAGAGCAGATATATAACTGATTACTTCTCAGAAATTTACAAAAAAAAAAAAGATCCTGGCCGGCTGTCGCCAGGTGTAACCTCCCAACAGATAAAGTCCGTAAACTTCCACTAAAAATGTGACTAACCTCCCATTAAAAATATGACTCATATATAACCTTTCAATAACTAACTGACTGTGAATCTAAACTGGTAAATCTGGATGTCAGTAGTGCTGCGTCATGGCCTCGAAAAATCATTCTGAAAATTCTTACCTGAATGATGTCGCCGGATAACGCGTATATATCTTCTACAAGAAATTTTTCTGGCACTGGCCAGTACAATGTTGGCCACTAGATTTTGTTATGTATGAAAAATAAGTGATTTTCTTTACTATAATCGGCATGACTATGGACAGGAGAAATTAGTAAAAACTTTAAATTCAGAGGAATGACTGTCATAAGTTATCTTTATAAGAAAGGTTATTATTGAAAGGTTTTTGGAAACATTTACATGGGCCTTTGATATAACAACAGTAAAAAAATCGGTTGTAGCAATTTAACAAATGAGCACGGCAATAAAAAACAATAATTTTTGCTTTTACCTTATACTGCATCGATCAGGCACCGCCATTGTTCTCCACGACCTGACCCAACCGCACGGCTGCAAGCTACTACTACTACTGCTGCCGACACTGCTTTGTGGTCTGCGATTGTATTGTAGCTTACACATAGCAGGCAGCGCGTAACCAGTTCATCGAAGTCACATCTGCTGAAGTGTGCTGACAATAAATTTCTTAGTCATGGCATTTTGTGGACTACATTCTGGCTCTGGGGTATACAGAGGCCACTGGCATGGGCCTCGACTGGCTTCCATATTCTCCAGATCTGCGACTGTTTTTTGGGGGGGCTATATTAAAGACAAGGTGTACAGCAATAACCTCAAAACTGTTTCTGAGCTGAAAACAGCCATTCAGGAGGTCATCGACAGCATCGATATGCCGACGCATCAGCGGGTCCTGCAGAATTCCACTATTCGTCTGCACCACATCATCGCCAATGATGGCAGGCATATAGAACATGACATAAACTAAATCCGAATCTGTAATGACGTTTACATGTTGAATGAAGTGTTTGCATGCCGTAGTTTGTAACTGATTTACGTTATTGTCGTGTAGTTCAATAATTGTCATCCCTTAACAACGAAATGGAACTATACATTTACAGAGTATTAGCGTAGCATTTAAATATGCCTTCATCTTAAGAGTTTACATAACAGAAAATAATATCTGGTCTTACAACAAAAGTATATAAGTAACATTTTATAGCAAATAAACGAACACGCTACAAGTTTTCAAATAGATATCCTTTTATGGTATAAGGAGCTCCTCAGAATGAACGATTTGCTTTTAAATTCAGCTTTACTACCTGTCAGGAATTTAAAGTCAATAAGTTATGAAAGTCTTTGGTAACAACATTATTCAGCCTTAGCTAAAGTCACTTAATGAAAAGCTGTGAAGGAATTTTTTTCTCCTAGTGCTGTAATAATAGATTTCATTATTCGTATTGGACTCTAGTGGATCATCTGCAACAAATTCCACGAGAGAAAATATGCATGGGGTGTTGCAGATAAAGTGCCTCATTCTTTAAATAGTTATTTACAAATTATTCTGATTGCTTAGTTGCAGAAAAGATTTTATTTTTATAGAACATTTACCCCTTAATGTCATTCCACATGACATTGCTAAATTTAAATAACCACAGTACATTACATTATTGATTTCTGTCCTTCCTACACTTGCAGTATTATGACGTAGAAAAATGTCAGAAGTAACATATTGCATGTTGGCTTCCGCCTCGAGATCTTCGGCCGAAATTCGTTTAATGATTTCTCTGACGTTTCGCCAGCACGAGTGGCTCGCATTGTGAAAGATTCACCTTCGTAGTACGGCAGTTGGAAACTAGGTCGTGGTCGATGCGGAGTCCACGTGGTTTCATGAATGAGACATCGCTACAAGGCAACCGGCACGTCAGCGGCCTCCGTCAGTCAGCTCCAATGAATTGTGTAGTAGGAAAGCAGCAACCAGACACGGCAGTTACCTCCGCTACGCCGCTCAGAGGAGTAGGACGTTGTTCAGTATGCAGCCAAGGAAAACGTAGATCATTGGCCAAGCAACGTGAAACATCTGACAAGAAGATACAGCTGTATTAAATATGATCACAGATTGTTTCTTCTGGACAATTCCTTCTATTCTCTATGCGAATTTTTCTTTGCTAACTAGAAGCATGTTTAGTATTGGAAACAAAGATTTTACATTTGTCAATAAATTTAAATGCTTACACTACTAACATCAGTAGTGTCATAATCTGGGGATGAAGTGATTTAAGTTTGCAATGACTTGATAGGATATCGATGGCAACCGTTCAGACATACGCAACTGATATGTAATGAATACGTAGCGGTCGCGCGGTTCCAGACTGTAGCGCCTAGAACCGCTCGGCCACCCGGGCCGGCAATAGATATTTCAAATTATATCTTAAATTTACCGCGGCAGACAAAATGTCTGTCCTCCGACACTGCCGAACCAGCTGTGATCTTACATACAATGGGTTACTTATGAAATCTTGACTGACACTGGCCGCAGCAAACAACGTGTCGGACTTCCGACTCTGCCGAACCAGTTCTGATCTTACAGCCGAACCACTTCGCCCGCCATCCAAGTTAGGTGCGACCCGAAGATCACCGAATTGCTTCGTCTGCCTTTTCGTTTAGCAGTTGTTTGTTATTTTACTGGTTATTAATACTTGTGAAATAATGGAATGATAGCACGCAATTTAGAGATGCTTAAATGTGAAATACAAGTAAATACGCTTTTTTAGTTTGCCTCATATTAATAACAGAAAATTATCATTTTGACTCGTAACTGCCGAAGGCAGCAGTCAATCGCGGTGAAGGACCACAATTAGGGCTGTCTTTCTCACGATACCTGTACCTAGCAAACCATCTGTCATCGGTACCTCACACCACATTACGTCACCTTGTCCCTTCTGCCTTCTTAACTGCTCTAAGATCTTCTTGTACCTCAATGTGATGGCTGAAAATCCAGAAATATTACATTAGGTCGCACCAGATGAACCACACCATCCCTAATTCTCTCAATAAACGGATGTCGACCAATAGCCTTCCCTACACAATCCTCACATGCTCGTTCCATTTCGTATAGCTTTTCAACGTTACATCTAGATATTTAAACGACATGAATTTGTCAGGCAGGACACTACTAATGCTGTGTTCAAACATTATGGATTTGTCTTTCATACTCATCCGCATTAACTCACATTTTTAAAGCTAGCTACCATTCGTTACGCCAATTAGAAACTCTGTCTACGTTATTATGTTGTATCATCCTACAGTCACTCAACTTGGACATCTTGTACACCACAGCATTATTAGCAGATTTCTGCCCACCCTGTCCACCAGATCGTTAAGGTATTTGGAATCCCCTTTTATATCCTATACTTCAGATGACTCAGTAATGCTTGCAGATGCAGATCATAGCCGGCCGGAGTGGCCGAGCGCTTCTAGACGCGGCAGTCTGGAACCGCGCGACCGCTACGGTCGCAGGTTCGAATCCTGCCTCGGGCATGGATGTGTGTGATGTCCTTAGGTTAGTTAGGTTTAAGTAGTTGTAAGTTATAGGGGACTGATGACCTCAGAAGTTAAGTCCCATAGTGCTCAGAGCCATTTGAACCATTTTTGCAGATCATAATATTTAGTTTCTGCCATCACATGAGACTTAGCAGTTGTAAGGTGGCAGTATTTTGCACCTTGTATTGTATTGTATTGTATTGTATGTTAAGCGTTGGCCTAGAAACGACGGAGAGACTCTGTCCCCGCTGCAGCCCCAGTGGTCCACAACCCCACACGACTACCGCAGTCCACTTCACCCCTCCACCGCCCCGCACCGAACCCAGGGTTATTGTGCGGTTCGACCTCCGGTGGACCGCCGCAGGGAACGTCTCACACTAGACGAGTGTAACCCCTATGTTTGCGTGGTAGAGTAATGGTGTACGTGTACGCGTACGTGGAGAACTTGTTTGCGCAGCAATCGCCGACATAGTGTAGCTGAGGCGGAAAAGGGAATCAGACCGCATTCGCCGTGGCAGATGGAAAACCGCCTAAAAACCATCCACAGACTGGCCGGCCCACCGGAGCTCTACACAAGTCCGCCGGACGGATTCGTGCCGGGGACCATGCCCTCCTTCCCGCCCAGAAAGCCCGTTAGACCGCACGGCCAACCGGGCGGGCCATTTTGCACGTTACACGAAGCCTTTCCCTCAAATATTACTTGATTAAGCCACTACAAGTAGATATCAGACAGGTTCTAGTTCGTTATTGGATCATCTGTGTGACTGACATCATCAAGTACACTTACTTAGTTCATATTATTGGTGCATATTGGGTGACTGGGTAGAACCAATGCACTAGCTCATTGTAAGAAATAATGGGAACGTATGCATATATCAATCCGTTTTCTTTGCGGGAAGCTCTTGAGTAGCCGTGAGACGGAGAAGCTGTCCGCGGCTGCCGTCCTTGTAGAGTTCGGCGGTCAATAGGGGCAGCAGCTTAAGAATTGCGAACCATGAGACGCGGAGGCGTCTGGAGCCTGGCTGTCGCGACCTAGGCATACAGCGCACGGCTTGAGACCCACCACTAGGGCGCCGCTAGCCGTTAACTTATTGAACATGTAGGCATTGCACGTCCCACGAAAAGTGTAACCTACTTGACGGGAATTAGTTGGTTCACATTTTGTCGATGAAGTAGAGAGACATTCCAGAAACTTCGACGCCAGAACCAAAATCCAAGTCGCAGATTGGCCGGCGAGCAGTAGAAAGCGACTTCCGGAAATATGATTTGCTATCAGTGTTTAAAGGGGTGGGGAACCGAGACTTGCTGTGGGAAATGCAGTAGGAAACATGGTCAGTCTGCCATCTTCCATCTTAGAGCTCGTTCAGATCGGAAGCGCTCTGTGCGGATGACGGACGGGCTTGAGGTCTTGTGCTCTTTTGTAGTAGATAGCTGTAAAGACACTGTACTTGCTGCTATACTTAGATGTTATCTGGACTTCACACATCAGCTGAGAGTTCGCATCTGGTTCAGCCACCAATGATAGAGACCACTTGATCTGTTTTACAGTGAAGTTATAAGGCAGTATTCGTTTAACAGTATTGGGACCGCAGTCAGCTGTCCAAGGTTTTGAAGTCATATTCCAGATATTTGAGAGGCTCCAACAGTGCTGTTGGCACCTACCTCTTCCAGAAGCAGCCCTCTGTATTGCCGCATTTTCTACGATTACGGTGATACACCATACACTCTACCATTGTAGGGATGTAATGCTAAATTCTTGAGATCACAAGACAAATTCATTCTGCACTGAGATTTCACATTGGTTATTGGGGTACTAATTTCTTCTGATATTTCGTACTACTGTGATGTCAGTCATTCCATATGCATTAGTAGATCACATACGTTTAACAGGGGCGAGCTAAGCCATGACGGTTCAATACCAATACGGGGAAAATCTATGCCCTACATTATGACCTTGTGGATGACATCGGAAGTTCACTGAGGCTTTTTGCAGATGATGCTGAGGTGTATCGAGACGTTGTAACAATGGAAAACTGAACTGAAATGCAAGAGGATCTGCAGCGAATTGGCGCATGGTGCAGGGAATGGCAACTGAATCTCAATGTAGACAAGTGTAATGTGCTGCGAATACATAAAGACAGATCCCTTATCAATTCGCTACAAAATAGCAGGTCAGCAACTGGAAGCAGTTAATTCCATAAATTATGTGGGAGTAAACATTAGGAGTGATTAAAAATGGA